>NC_086446.1:376576409-376698909 GCF_028390025.1 Pseudophryne corroboree | reverse complement strand
GTCAGCACATTCAACTATGTAAAGAACAAAGTATTTAATAAGAATATTTCATTCATTCAGATCTAGGATGTGTTTATTTTAGTGTTCCCTTTATTTTTTTGAGCAGTATATATATATATATATATATATACATATATATATATATATATATATATATATATATATATATATATATATATACACACACACACACACACACACACACACACACACACACACACATATACATATATACGCACATTTTAAAAAAGATGGTTGTACCCACATCAAGTAACTCCATAAAGAATGTCTGTCTGGCAGACTAAAGTACTAATTATATGGCAATGTGTAAATGTCAGATAATATTAAAAAAATTAAACTGTTGCAATTAATTGATACATTTATATGCTGTGCAATAATGAAACTAAGATGTCATATACTAAGAGAAATCTAGCATCCTTAAAGGGAAAAGGGAATTAGTGCACTTAAAATGTAAGAATTGTGAAATACGTGGGGGAGGAGGGGGGCTTGGTGGTGCCGTCAGTGGTAGGGTGGAATTGGTTGTGCTACATGTGAAGGGGGGGGGGGGGGTGTTGGGTGCAGGTGTGCAGCGATGTCCATGCTAGGTGGGGAGGATTGGAGGTACCACCTGTACTGTTAAGAGATGAATTTGCGGGGGTAGCCAGTCCTGATCTGGCAGGGGGCAGAGGTGAGGTGCTGGTTGAGGGGGCCTTTTGCGGGGGAAGCAAGTGACTATCTCGGGCGGGGGATGACCAGCTGCTGCTTGCGGTGGGTATCAATTGTGGGTGCCAGTTGTGGGAGGAGGGGGTGCTGGTCGCGGGATTGCCTTTTGCTGGAGAAGCAGGTGCCAGGTCGCATGGGTTTCCTGCCGGCTCCTGTTCCACCTGACAGGTCCGGCAACTTGGTTTACTGGTGTTCCTGCAGAGCCGGCACGGATGATAGAGTTTCCTCTGGGCCTGGAGCTCTTGTTGATCCGACGTTGATGACTGGATGCCCGCGGATCCAGGCAACAACAAGACGACACCCAGGGGCATCCCGGCAGCAGTGACTGACTGCCGCAGCGGCCCCTGAACCTCATCCCGGCTCCCACTCCTCTGCCGCCGCTGCTGGGGATCCAAAGTCAGCCCAGCCGGCAGTGATGATGACAGAAGTAGGTGGACACTGCTGGCCAATGTCCACCTACTTGTCGTTCGTTTGGGGGTACAATTCCCCCTACACCTGAACGGTTAGTTGGGAAAATCAAACAAGTTTGATTTTCCCAACTAGTTGGACCAACCGTTTCTGGTCCTTTTTCAGCGTGTGTGAGCAATCGGCTGATAATCGTTTGCTCTCACACACTGCCAGATTATCATTCCAACCAGCCAACTAGTTGGCTGCTTGGAACGATATCGCCCGGATGTATAGCTAGCATTAGACCGCTAAATATTCTCTAATAATGAGTTTGTGAGTCAATATTCCCTCTTTCCATTGAGGGGCATATTAAAGATCCTACATCTAAACTTCAAGGATTTTCCGAGCATCACTTACATCTGACATCTCCTATTCATTGGGTCACATACCTGTTTATTATTGCCTGCTAATATGGCTTTCTCTTACGTCCTAGAGGATGCTGGGGACTCCGTAAGGACCATGGGGTATAGACTGGCTCCGCAGGAGATAGGGCACCAAAAAAGAACTTTGACTATGGGTGTGCACTGGCTCCTCCCTCTATGCCCCTCCTCCAGACCTCAGTTAGATCTTGTGCCCAGAGGAGAATGGGTGCACTGCAGAGAGCTCTCCAGAGTTTTCTGTTGAAGAAGAATTTTGTTAGGTTTTTTATTTTCAGGGAGTCCTGTTGGCAACAGGCTCCCTGCATCGTGGGACAGAGGAGAGAAAAGCAGAGCTGGCTTGTCAAGTTGGGCACTGCTTCTAAGGCTACTGGACACCATTAGCTCCAGAGGGAGTCGGAACACAGGTCTCACCTGGGGTTCGTGCCGCGCCGCCGTCCTCCTCACAGATGCCGAAGACAGAAGCCGGATGAGAAGGCAGAAGACATCAGATCTTCATGAGGTTGCGCGCCATTGCTCCCAGTCACACACACACACAGAGCAGCACTGAAGGGTGCAGGGCGCAGGGGGGGGGGGGGGGGCGCCTTGGGCAGCAATAAACCTCACATTTGGGCAAATGCAGATTGATTAGGCTGCGGAGGCAGTAAATATATGATCCCCCGCCATTTTTATTGAAAAATCACTGGGACCGAAGCCCGCCGTCGGGTGGCCGGGGCTTGATCCTCAGCACTAACCAGCGCCATTTTCTCCACAGAAGCTGCATGAGGAAAACGCTGGCTCCCTGGTCTCTCCCCTGCTGAACTTCACAGGCTGGAAAAAAGAGGAGGGGGGCACATTAGCGACGCAGTAAGTGGGAATTGGCATATTATATATAGAAAAGCGCTATCTGGTCATATTTTTTCCAGTGTTTTTAAGCGCTGGTGTGTGCTGGCATACTCTCTCTCTGTCTCTCCTTAAAGCCTAGTTGGGGTTTTGTCCCCTTATAGGTTAATCCCTGTGTGTGTGGGGTGTCGTTACGTGTGTGGCGACATGTCTGAGGCGGAAGGCTTCTCCAAGGAGGAGGTGGAGCAAATGAGTGGTGTGTCCCCGTCGGTTGTGCCGACTCCGGATTGGATGGACATGTGGCATATGTTGAATGCAAGTGTGGCATCTTTACATAAAAGGCTTGATTAGGCTGAATAAGGGGGGACATCAGGGGGTCAATCCTCGGATTGGACCGACTCACAGGGCCCGTCGGGGTCTCAAAAGCGTCCCTTACCACAAGACACTACTACCGACACGGATTCTGATTCCAGTGTCGACTACGACGAAGTAAAATTGCACCCTAGGGTGACTAAAACCCTTCAGTGTATGATTGTGGCAATAAGGGATGTGTTGCATATTGAGGATGAACCCTCGGTACCCGACACAAGGGTACACATGTTTAAGGAAAAGAAACAGATTATTAACTTTCCCACATCTCATGAATTGAATGATTTCTTTGGAAAAGCTTGGGTGACTCCGGATAAGAGACCGCAGATCCCCAAAAGAATTTATATGGCATACCCCTTCCCTAAGCAGGACAGGGAGATTTGGGAATCACCCCCCACTGTGGACAAGGCCCTGACGCGCTTGTCCAAGAAAGTGGCGCTACCGTCTCCTGACACAGCGGCCCTAAAGGACCCTGCAGATCGCAGGCAAGAAACTACCTTAAAGTGTATTTATTCTCATACGGGTGCTGTGCTAAGGCCGACAATTGCGTCGGCATGGGTGTGTAGCGCAATTGCAGCTTGGACAGATGAGCTGACAGATCAATTTGATAATATGGATAAGGATACTATATTCTTAACTCTAGCCCATCTAAAAGACGCAGTCTTATTTATGAGGGATGCTCAAAGGGACATTGGATTGCTAGCTTCTAGGGCCAATGCCATGTCTATCTCAGCGAGAAGATCCTTATGGACTCGCCAATGGACGGGTGATGCGGATTCCAAAAAACATATGGAAGTACTACCCTATAAGGGTGATGTATTGTTTGGGGATGGGCTGACGGACCTGGTTTCCACAGCTACAGCAGGTAAATCAAATTTTTTACCATATATTCCCCAACAGCAAAAGAAAGTAACACCCTATCAGATGCAGTCCTTTCGGTCGCACAAGTCCAGAAGAGGTCGGGGATCCTCTTTCCTCGCCAGAGGTAAGGGCAGAGGCAAAAGAGCACCTGCTTCGGCAGGTGCCCAGGAACAAAAGTCCTCCCCGGCTGCTCCAAAACCCACAGCATGACGGTGGGGCTCCCCTGAGGGAGTCCGCACCGGTGAGGGCACGTCTTCGACTTTTCAGTCAAGGCCTGGGTCAGTTCAGACCTGAATCCCTGGGTGTTGGAAATAGTTTCCCAGGGTTACAAATTGGAATTCGAGGAGGTGCCCCCCCGCCGATTTTTCAAATCGGCCCTACCAGCTTCCACATCGGAAAGGGATGTAGTGTTAGCTGCAATTCAAACGCTGTGTATACAGCAAGTGATAATCAAGGTTCCCCTGCACCAGCAGGGAAGAGGTTACTACTCAACCCTATTTGTGGTCCCAAAACCGGACGGTTCGGTCAGACCTATTTTGAATCTGAAATCCCTCAACCTGTACATAAAAAGATTCAAATTCAAAATGGAATCACTCAGAGCGATAATAGCCAACATGGAGGAGGGGGAGTTTATGGTGTCTCTGGACATAAAGGATGCGTACCTTCATGTCCCCATATATGCCCCCCATCAGGAATACCGGAGATTCGCTGTACAGGATTGTCATTACCAATTTCAGGCGTTGCCATTTGGACTTTCCACGGCCCCGAGGATTTTCACCAAGATAATGGCGGAAATGATGGTGGTCCTGCGCAAGCATGGAGTCACAATTATCCCATACTTGGACGATCTCCTGATAAAAGCGAGATCAAGGGAGAAATTGCTGAGCAGTGTGGCGCTCTCTCTGAGGTGCTCCAGCAACACGGTTGGATTCTAAATCTACCGAAGTCACAGTTGATTCCGACAACTCGACTACCGTTCCTAGGTACGATACTGGATACGGAACATATGAAGGTCTTCCTCCCAATAGAGAAAGCCCAGGACATCCAGAATATGGTCAGAGACCTGCTAAAACCGAAAAGGGTGTCAGTTCACCAATGCACTCGAGTTCTGGGGAAAATGGTGGCGGCCTACGAGGCCATTCCCTTCGGAAGGTTCCATGCAAGGACTTTTCAATGGGACCTTCTGGACAAGTGGTCCGGGTCTCATCTGCACTTACATCGGAAAATAACTCTGTCCCCAGGGGCCAGAGTGTCTCTCCTGTGGTGGTTGCAAAGTGCTCACCTGCTGGAGGGTCGCAGGTTCGGAATTCAGGATTGGATCCTGGTTACCACGGACGCGAGCCTCCGAGGATGGGGAGCGGTCACACAAGGAAAAAAATTTCAGGGTCTTCGGTCAGACCAGGAGTCCTGTCTACACATCAAAGTGTTGGAACTCAGGGCCATTTACAACGGCCTTCGACAAGCGGAGAGTCTTCTTCGAAACCTACCGGTTCTGATTCAGACAGACAATGTCACAGCAGTGGCTCATGTGAACCGCCAAGGCGGGACAAGAAGCAGAGTCGCGATGGCGGAGGCCACAAGGATTCTTTGCTGGGCGGAAAATCATGTAAGCGCTCTGTCGGCTGTCTTCATTCCGGGAGTGGACAACTGGGAAGCAGACTTCCTCAGCAGACACGATCTCCATCCAGGAGAGTGGGGTCTTCATCAAGAAGTCTTTGCAGACATAACACGTCTTTGGGGAACTCATCAAATAGACATGATGGCGTCACGCCTCAACAAAAAGCTTCGGAGTTACTGTGCCAGGTCTCGGGACCCTCAGGCAGTGGCAGTAGATGCTCTGATAACACCGTGGCTGTTCAAACCGGTCTACGCGTTTCCTCCTCTTCCTCTCATCACAAAAGTGTTGAGGATCATAAGGCAAAGAAACGTAGAGACAATACTCGTTGTCCCAGACTGGCCTCGAAGGGCCTGGTACTCAGACCTACAAGAGATGCTCACAGGAGATCCCTGGCCTCTTCCTCTGAGGGAAGGCCTGTTGCAACAGGGGCCCTGTGTATTTCAAGACTTACCACGGTTACGTTTGACGGCATGGCGGTTGAACGCCGAATCCTAGCGAAAAAGGGGATTCCGGAAGAGGTCATCCCTACTTTAATAAAGGCTAGGAAGGAGGTGACGGTTAAGCATTATCACCGTATCTGGCGAAAGTATGTGTCTTGGTGTGAGACCAAGAATGCACCTACGGAAGATTTTCATCTGGGTCGTTTTCTCCACTTCCTACAGACAGGAGTGGATATGGGCCTGAAATTAGGCTCTGTTAGGTGCAGATTTCGTCCCTCTCGATTTTCTTTCAGAAGGAATTGGCTTCTCTTCCAGAAGTCCAGACGTTTGTAAAGGGAGTGCTGCATATCCAGCCCCCTTTTGTGCCTCCAGTGGCACCATGGGACCTGAACGTGGTGTTGCAGTTCCTAAAATCACACTGGTTTGAACCGCTTAACAAGGTTGAGTTTAAATTTCTTACCTGGAAGGTGGTCATGCTGTTGGCCTTGGCATCAGCAAGGCGAGTGTCTGAATTGGCGGCTTTGTCACACAAGAGCCCCTACTTGATTTTTTATGTGGATCGAGCTGAATTGAGGACACGTCCGCAATTTTTGCCTAAAGTGGTTTCTTCGTTCCATATGAATCAACCTATTGTGGTGCCTGTGGCTACAAGTGACCTGGAGGATTCCAGATCCCTGGATGTAGTCAGGGCCTTAAAGATTTATGTAGCCAGAACGGCTAAAATTAGGAAAACAGAGGCTCTGTTTGTCCTGTATGCTGCTAATAAGATTGGCGCACCTGCTTCGAAGCAGACTATTGCTCGCTGGATCTGTAATACGATTCAGCAGGCTCATTCTACGGCTGGATTGCCGGTACCAAATTCGGTTAAAGCCCATTCCACTAGGAAGGTGGGCTCCTCTTGGGCGGCTGCCCGAGGCGTCTCGGCATTACAGCTTTGCCGAGCGGCGACTTGGTCGGGATCAAACACTTTTGCTAAATTCTACAAGTTTGATACCCTGGCTGATGAGGACCTAGCGTTTGCTCAGTCGGTGCTGCAGAGTCATACGCACTCTCCCGCCCGATTGGATGCTTTGGTATAAACCCCATGGTCCTTACGGAGTCCCCAGCATCCTCTAGGACGTAAGAGAAAATAAGATTTTAAACCTACCGGTAAATCTATTTCTCCTAGTCCGTAGAGGATGCTGAGCGCCCGTCCCAGTGCGGAAACTCTGCAAGACTTGTATATAGTTGTTGCTTACATAAGGGTTATGTTACAGTTGGAATAGGTCTTGGACCGTTACTGTCGTTTGTTCATACTGTTAACTGGTTATGTATGTTCCAGGTTACATGGTATGATTGGTGTGGGCTGGTATGAATCTTGCCCTTGGATTGCTAAATCCTGCCTTGTATTGTCCATCTCCTCTGGGCACAGTTCTCTAACTGAGGTCTGGAGGAGGGGCAGAGGGAGGAGCCAGTGCACACCCATAGTCAAAGTTCTATTTAGGTGCCCTATCTCCTGCGGAGCCCGTCTATACCCCATGGTCCTTACGGAGTCCCAAGCATCCTCTACGGACTAGGAGAAATAGATTTACCGGTAGGTTTAAAATCTTATTTTTTCATGATTAAAGGCCAATTCCAAACAAAACTAAAAATTCAGTTTTAGGTGCAATGCCCTAAATAAAACCCAATTTAAGAAAACTACCTGGGGTACAAAAGAAAAACCAGGTCCTCTGACACTTGGCGAAAGTCCAGTGCTTGCCATGGTAAACACACTGTATGAAGACAAGTATCTGGTCATCAGGGTACCTAATATAGTATATCCTCCCCTGTATTTATTCTTATAAATAACATAAAATGAGCGTGTAACCGAAAGTAATGTACACATCTCAAACAATGGGCTTGATTCAATTCTGAGCGGACTGAATTGTGCTGTGAATTAGCTCCCGGTGCTATTCAATTCAGTGCGCTGTGAAACCAGACAAGAGGATTTCTTTTCGCACCCCCGGAGTGGTACAAGCAGAAATCTGACAAAAGTGCTGGGCACTTTAGTTGGGAAAACAACCTGTTTAGTCCATGAGAATCGTGCCTTCCCCAACATGATAGCGAGCTGAATTGAAAAGCAACGGAAGCTAATTCCCGACGCTATTCAATCCGTGTAGAATTCCAGTATGCTGATGCTGTCACTTTCACTTCAATACTTATGGGACCCATACTTCAGCAAATAACTGGCACAAAATCCAACATATTGGAAAGCCTTGATTCGCTGATTCTGGCCCAAAAATGAACGCAATCATCAAATCTGGGCTTTTTAGCATGTAGGATTTTGCCGATCATCAGAGTCCGCAGCTCAGAGATCGGGGAATAGCCAGTTCGTATCATGACAATGAACATCCAAAATAGATAGCTAAACCATACCAGATTGCTAACATGTTTTATTCTGCTAGCACAAATGAGCTTAAAGATGAAAACTAGCCATAGCCAAAATGTCTCAACACACTAAGTATTTGAAGACTAGGAAATCAATAAAATCCCTCATTAGGGAGGAATTCTATCATTTTTATCAGGGTTATAATTAATAAGTGCCCGAAGGAGCTATTTAATCGTTGCTCAAACTGGGCGCCCACATTTCTGCTTGCAGCCCCGTTAGGTGGTGAGCAGAAATTTGTGAAATATCCAGCTTTTGGGGACCCAAACGGCACTTTTCACATTGTGTCAATTGGTTTAGATGTGTTTAGCTGCTTTGTGCAGCTAAACCTGGAACTTTTGGGAGCGACAAAAGTGATAATTAATGTGTGCCCAAAGTAACTGAATTGCTCCAACAGGCACCATTATCCATACCCAAAATACCATTGAATCGCCCCAAAGAGTCTTACTGAAGATAATACTATCATTCAACTGAAACTTCCAGCACAGAAGCATAGCCATAATGGCCTATCAAAATTCCCTTTACCAAAAATAAAACATACTGTATAACAAAATAAAAACAGAACATACACACACATACACACATCTTTCCAAAAGTCACTTCTCTTACAAATGGGTCCTCTAGCAGTTGCAGAACAGAAAGAGGAAGGAAAAGTGCAAAAAGGTGAGAAGAGAAGAGGAGAGATAAGGAAGCACATGAAGACTTAATATTAAACATATCAAAAGACAAAGAAAACAGGATTAGCAAATCACTTACCCTGAAGAGTTTTCCCCAGGCCCTGGCCAAGTTTCCACCCATGCTTCTGCAGCAAACGATGTCCGATGTTATCCTGATGGATAGGGGAGAGAAGGATTGGGGAGAAAAAAAAAAACACGAAAATATTCCAGTAATAAAATCTGCCCCCCCTCCGTCCTTTCATTTATTGTTCACCAGTGACTGAATTTCGTGAGAACAGAGTCATGCGTAAGAGTGTATATGTAGGAGTATATATATTAGATTATATATAAATATATAATCTATAATATATATATAGTTGCTGAACAACAAAAAAAAATTTAAATCTAGTGTATGGTGACAAAACGCTGTGCTTCCTAAACTAAGGACTGATCACATAATGTGGTACTCCTCCTGGCCCTGCAGTTACTTCAGACAGAGTGCAAGTATTTTGCAGAACAAGTAATAAAATGCTGTGGTGTGACATTCTGTAGGTGGATATGAGTTCAATATGAAACACAGAGCATAAGACAAACACCTGTCCATCACCTGGACCACAAGGAAGGTGCTGTCCCACAGAGTCAAAGAGAACTGCTGATATTTGACAAATATATATACATATCTATTATAAACTACATTAGTGGTGGATTGTATAACTACATACAAACATCAGAGGTAGCAAACTATGACCTCTCCATCTGTGAAAGTACAAGTGTCAGTATGTACCACCAGCCCATCTGCCTACCTCAGCACTAGATTAAGCCCAAGGTAGCAGATTAATTTTAGTAAACAGCATAATAAATACCCTAGACATTAGCTTAGCCACTCATTAAGCACCCAATATATTAACTATAAGGCTAACCATTGTTTTAGTGGCTTATTTTCTTCCTTTAAGTTTAACTCTCTTTAACTCTGGATAGGACAGCACACTTCATTTCCTGGAGGAAATTTGAAAAAAAAAATACAGATCGTGGGGGAAACCAAAAGCCAACACTATAGCAAGACCGAGATAGTTACCAATTGGCTTTAGAATAACTTGCTCAATTACATTTCTGTTCAACTCAGACGTAACTAGAAGCATGCAGCAAAATGTTATATTTCGGAAGAATCCATTGGTGTTAGTGTTATCCAGACAGAGTAATCATGGGGGAGAAGTAAACAAAAGAGGAACACCTGCAAGTCTGGCTTTATGAAACTGGGATCATGAATGATTGCATAGCATCTAATGCATCGAGTGAGACAGGGGCTAGAACAGAGTTAACAGCCAAGGATGTTTAAGTGCAAATGATAAAGCAAAACAAAGGCAAGAGGATAGGGGTCCCAGCAGAGTGTCTCATCTCCCCTTTATGCATTTACGTTTCATTTCTACACCTCAAAATTAAAAGATGAGTGACCTTGAACTGACGTTAAGGGCGTAAAGGCACAAGGAACAGTGTTTGAGCAGAGAGGGCTTCCTAAATTTGGCATGTGTTATATTTAATAGCCGCAAAATATAGTTCTAGTGCAAAGTGTAGGTACTAGTGAGAAAGGAGAGGGGATAAATTACATACCCATTTCCTCTTAATGTATTTCAGCAATTTGCTTCCCACATAACTGCTTAAAGGCTGTATTCAGAAACTGCAGTTTACAATTTATAAAATATTTCCGAGCAGTGACAAGGCTGCTCTACAAGGCACCAAGAAGGGAGGGGGGAACAATAGAGAAAGGACGAGTTAGGGGAGGGGGAGGTGGGTGACTCATACTGCAGGGTGGAACATAGCAGGACATAGAAGGGAGTCTTGTTCTGCATTCCTATGCACAAAGACGCATTGCAGACTAGCAGGGTAGGGAGGTGCCGATAAGTGCCAAGTAATGACAGCCATGGGATAAGAGTGCAACTGGGGTCTTAAACCATCTAAAGTCTTAGTAAAATGTATTGTAATATGTATTGAATTTAAAAATGGTTATGCAAAGTGAGAGATCTTTTGAGTAAGGTTCCACATAAGACAGTAAGGGTGCATACACACGGTGAGATTCGGACTTATCCGATTCTCACCGTGCGACAGGGGGCCGGGTCGGCACTTAGCCAGTATCGCAAGCACATAATGAGTGTGCTTGCGATGCTGGCTATGTGCGATGTCAATCCTGACTATCTCTTCTATAGAGATAGCCAGGATTGACTTGCCTGCACAGCCTATTTTTTCTGCCGATGCCGACCGCGCGGGGCCGCGCATCGGCATCGGATCGGGATCGCAAGGTGACTGTCACCTTGCGATCTGCACTATCTTTTCTTCCGATTCTGACTATATAGTCAGAATCGGAAGAAAATATCTTACCGTGTGTACACACCTTAAGAAGCAATCCACAGCTGCAGACATGGAAACCATTACAGACTGCCAGAAATGATTCTCAAAAACACTACGTCTGCCAACAGACAGAACAAAAACATAATTTAAACAGCATTTAACATTATCAGAAAACGACTGAACTAGGGAATCCAAAATAACAGTAACGATGAAGAAATATTTGGAGTTCCCCATTGCCTTTATAGGCAAATTTGTAACATTGGTTTATTAAAATCAGACCTGTCAATTATGAACTTTGGTTTTAAGCAAACTAGTCTAGGTACAATTCCTTGGAATATCTAGGTTAACCTCCTTATTATATAAAAAGGCACACATGTAACAAATTCAATTTGTATTTTACTGTGTAACTAAGCAGCTAATGTTGAGAAAATGTACATTTTAGAAACTGTTGACATTGTAGCACAAAAGTAGTTACCATGACGAGTTTAAATAAATAAGCTGCAGATTGGACTGCCATGGCAAACCCACTCCTGGCACCTGATACATATATTGAGCAGATAGGCTTTGGAATGTCCCTCTACACTAGGTTTTACCTTCTGCCTCATCTGCACTTACATAACATGCTGAGAGTCTGAAAGACGGTGTCTAATTAGTAGAACGAGTCTCAGCCATACTTGTTTTGACTGCAGTGAGATTTTGAAAAGGACAATGATTTGTAGGAGAATATCTAAGAAAATGGCTATAACAAAAAATATTGTTTATACATCACTTATGTGGGATTGCTAATTGTAGTGTGGTCTAGCACAAATATGTATTTCGGGCACAAGAGGAATAGGGATAGACAGACTGCTCGGAGGAGGGGAGGCACTCTGCTTAGGAAAAGAGGGAAAGGTCACTAGGAATTTTCTACAAGAAAGGTTATTAAAAAATAAAAAAAATAAAAAGACAGACAAAATGGGGGAAGCATTGCTAGTTTCCAAAAGATAATACAAGTGGAGTGGAAATACGAACCTGGCTTTAAAAACAGGGCTGTCAAAGGAACAATTAAATGTAACACAGTAAGAAACACAGTTTTTTTATTTATATTTTTATGTATTTGTTGCATTGTCACCAAGCCACTGCTTGCAAGTTAAGGCTTAATATAGATAGGTGAAAGCAGGAATGTGAAATGAAAAGGCATAGACAAATTTTTTTTTTCCTTAAAAAAAATTGTAAATAGGAGGGATGAGTTGAGTGCTGAGGGTTTTGAAGAGGAGAACAGAGGGCAAGGTCTGAGTTTAAAGAAACAGGAAGAAATGGAGTTAAAATAAAAGGTTGTAAGATGGCACAGAGGGGTGACTGATGCATTGGGCAGACATTTGCATCACTTACAGAGCCAGTCAAGAGCAATGCCTGCTGGGCAAAGTCATCCAGCCTTTAACATTTCTTCCCACTCCTCATTAAGTAATGTTGTAAGCAACACAGCCGGAGAGCATGAATTTGTTCATCCGCATGGCTATTGTTAAGTCTGTAATAGTAAACTAAATGTGAAGAGGGCAGAATAGGGGTGCAGTCCCTGAAATTCGGCTATCAGACAGGTTGTTTTATAGGTTCCTGCAGGAATGGCAGAGAATACTTCATTGTAGGATGGAAATGCATGTCGTGTTAAGTAGTGTGATACATGGAAGCGTTATAACAAGATAAAACAAGGTGTATTGAGAAATGCAAATACAAAAATGAGTGTTTTGACGTTTTCCTTAATGAAGCAGACAGTACAGGAGTATAAAGATTGTTAATGTATGAAGACGGAAAGTAGCAAGTAGGGTATAATGAGAGAGATTGTTCTGCAGACACAGATTCAACAGAAGAAAGGCAGTGAAGGACAGGGATCCAATGACAGCTGTGTGGACGTGTCAGATTGCCGGTGAACAGATGTCATTTTATGCCACCTCTATTTTGCACTCCTCACTCCATCCCTCCAGCTCTTGAGTGGTTGATAAGTTCAGCTTAGTGTGCTCTGTAGTAAGAGTTGAATGCTCACTGTGGTAATCTCATGCATATTGCAGGGCAGAGAAACCCTGACCAGCCCCTCAAAACCAATCCCTGCAGCTCACTACAAGTTGACACCACCAAGGCCGGACAGAGGGGAAGCAGTTGAGTTAGGCTATGCCAAATAGCACTTAACTTGGTGCCAGTAACCCTTCACACTGCTGCTGGCCCCCCTATAACAAACACTGGCAAGAACCTCTGGCAGTCGAAGGGTTAATTCTGGCCAAGTTGAGTCCAGGCGGTCACAGAGTCCACAGATCTTGGCAGCTGCACTCCATTTATTTCCTTCAGCTGAGCATACTATTCCCTCTGGGATGCTATACAAAATCAGTGGCTTAATGCATTTTCAGGCAGCCCAGTGCAATCTATATCAGAAGCTCTCTGCACAAATCAAGTACAGACTTCTTTATGATTTTTTTGATGAGCTTGAATAATCAGAATTGTAAAATACATTGAAAGTTTATCAGAGACTCCTCCTCTTACCGCCTGTAAGAAACACAATATTGCACTAAACCTCTTCTACACGTTTGTGAACAAAAGACAAAGATCTGTAGACTCCTGGAGCAAGAACAGCCATAGCCCAACGCCTACTCTTCCCCACAGGTATTGCTGCAGAAGCTGGTTTACACCCCCCTGAAACCCTGTCTCAGTGCCCCCGAGCTTCCTCAGCTGCTTAAAACCCTGCAACTGCAGCCTCAGATATACTCCTGGGATAAACAATCTATATGCCTCTTCATTTACTGCCGCACAGGACCACAACTTACAGCTCCACCACAAAACAATACATGTAAAGTTTACTTTCAGGCTGAAATATACACATATATATAATATACTGTAGTCTTGTGGTGGTATTCAATTGTTTTTGGCACCCATAGCTCCTGTCTAAAGTGACCAGCAGTTATTCAATTGTTTTAGGTGCCCAGCTCCTAGGCCGCACTTACTGCAAATTTTTGCTTGCATCCTGAGGTACGTGCAGAAATCCACCTAAAGTAGGGCTTTGGGGCTAGGCACGTCTTAACTGCAGTGCACATGGCACTTATCAAGGGAGAAACCGCTTTACGCAGCTATTCCCATGCATTTTGGGCGCAAGAATACAGCCGTTGCAATCAGTGCAGGGCTGGCCGTGCAAACCACTGAATAGTTCCCATCACTTCTGGCAGGAGCTGCGGGAACCACAAAACAATTGAATTGCCCCCAATGAGAGCATAAGGTCTTGAAAATATTTCAATTAGTATGTCCATTGAGAATAAGACCTTGCAAGCACAAGACATACCGAATATTAAACTCTCAGGCGGTATGCAAATATAGCTAGCAGGTAGGTGGGAATATTTGTAAGTATCCCCAATATACCCTTTTGCATATTTATCCTACTCATTCTGTTTACCTGACTGAACACACAAGGCTTTAGGTCTGATATATACAAATCCACTTCCATATGGAACGCTATTTGCATATTAAAACCATTTCAAAAACATATAAGGCTGCATAGGGGCCATAGAGGGTAAAGATATGAGAGATGGTCTATCCAAAATCCTTTGCCTATCTGGTCTCTACTAAAATAACGGCTATCAAATACACACCAGGGACAGGACAAATCCAGCACTTAGGAGTAATAATCCGACAATGTTGCCTATCCCTGCCCTAGACCTCTGTGTGAAGAGTGGTGTCCTCCTCTGCAGCATTACCTCGTGCGCACTTTAGCTAGCTACATGCCAGCACATAGCAGAAAAAGGGAATATACACACACAAATATATATATACATGGTGTTCACTGGACCAGAACAGAAAGGAGAAGGGCAGGGGAGAGAAGAGGAAAGTCTTCCTAGAGTATTAACCCTTTCACTACTGGTAAGACAAGCAGCAATACCAGTCGCTGCCGGACTCTCCAGCAGTGAACGGTGTAAAGGAAAAATGAGAGGAAAAATGTATAAGTAAAAATAGTAAAAAAAAAATAAAAAAAAAAAAAAAGGCAGAGCGTGCAATACAAACCAGGTCATGAGCAGCTTAGCTAATATTGGGATCAACTGCTGTGGAAGAGAAAGGCCAGATAGGGCCAAAGTTGTGTAAAGTTCTGTATACCGTCTATAAACAGACACACACACACAAACACAACACAGACCTACACTTCAGCAGAGAGATGCGCATTGCTCCTTAGTCGGCTTTACACAGTACAGGGAACCTCCTTAATTATCATGGTATGTGATGCCCCCCATGCTTACCCGTTCTTGAACGTGCATTTTTGATACAAACAGGTTATATGTGAAAACCTGTCCACATGAAAAACACATACGTGGAAAAAATCCCTTGTACAATGCTAAGGGAAAGAACTATAAATTCAAAAACTCCTCTTAAAATCATAATGTATGTAATAAGAGGCACTGCATACCAATATGCTTGTAAAGAAGCTGGAATGTAAAAGACTTTGTTCAAGGGCTAAATGATAAGTCACAGTCCCCCATATTATAAATTAGGCTGTATGTTCCAGCTGAGACTCAATGCGCATTCCACTTAAAACGGACTTGTCAGCTACACCAAGTGAAAGCAGCCATTTTGTGGGCTGAGGTAACAATCAGTCTTACAATTCACTAGCAACTAGTAACATGCAGAGGCCAAACTACAAGGCATGTGACTGTTATGGTGCCCAGCAATGCTTGCACATCTGCTATACCACTCTGCTCCTTTGGTCATGACAAGGGAGCAGATAAAGTATTATTGCACTTCCACTCCCCAAAAAATACTTGGGACGGTGACAGCAATTGCAGGTTACGTTACTAGTTTCTAGTGAACTGATGTGCTGAACATTGGTGAAGACAGTAAGCCGATATGAAAAATATATGTTAAGCACAAAATGACTACCATCACTGCGTGGAGGCGATAGGTCCATATTAAATAAAAAGGTGAATTTTGCCACACTTGGATAAGCATAACCACCTATTACTATACTATCTTTAATAACATGAAGCCAATTCTAACCTTTCCTTTGATTGTTCCACGACTTCCATAAGCATGCATTTTAACGCAGTGCTCTTTGGATATATAATGGGCTCAATCATTTTGTAAGGCAAAAAAACAAAACAAAAAAAAACACCAGTGATAGGTTTAAGTTGAATTCCTAACCCTGTTCCTTCTACACCTGTCTTACTGGGCAAAGAACAAAAGGGGAAGTACAGGAATACTAGGGCCTAACCAAAATGCATCCTCTTACCGATTCAATGGGCTTGTCCAGAGATGCCTGTTCAATCTCCAGATGTCCATCCTCATACTGGTCAAAATGGTTACCCTAAAAACAAAAGTAAATTTAGAAATATAAAAGAAAATACATTTGTTACTGAAATATCCCAAAATCTATTAAAAGTTGACATTAACTTTGCATAATGGTGCTGAGCATAGAGGAATATATGTGCCAGATTGTATTATGCTATTCCTCTGTTTAGACGGTGAAAAAACTAAGGTTGTTGTTTCCTATTCTGCCCTTTATTCATTCTAATTCAGTCCTGATGATGCCCTCGATTCTCTCAGATAGAACCATATCAATGGACCACATGACAACCACACATTTATATTAAGACAGGGCAGTCACACACAAATAAAACTGCTTTTTAGAGGAGATGAGGCATTACGGCAGAGGTTCCCAAACACGGTCCTCAAGGCACCCCAACAGTCCTGGTTTTAAATGTATCCATGCTTGGCCACAGGTGACTTAATTAGCACATTAGTCAATTTGATTTAGCCATCTGTGCTGAGCCATGGATATACCTAAATCCTGGACTGTTGGTGTACCTTGAGGACCGCGTTTGGGAATCTCTGCATTAAGCTATTGTGTCAATCCCAACTCCGATATACTTGCTCCTCTTTACTCAGTTAAGTCCTTTTTCTATAAAACCGTAAATCTCTCTCTCACCTCCCTAATTAACTTTTTTCATTTGCTTACAATGCATATCACCGTTTTAGGTATGCTCTGTTTCCTTACTTTCTGATGTGTAGTCGTACACACTAATGACAGTAACACCACAAATGCCTACAACAGAGGTAGGTACTTTGTAGCTCACTATACACTAAAGATTTTGCAGCTCTCTAACACTTGGAAAATCACAGGTTGGCAAAGCATACAGGAGATAAAATCTTTTAATACAAGAAAAAATGTAATATAACTGTATATGTTGCCTGTGTACATTTAAGGCAGCCATTTTGTAGCCAGAACCAATACTGACTGAGAATGCAACCTAACAATTCATTAACTTGAATGTGGCAGGAAGCTGCTCTCTGTGGGTAACACGGTTTACTTTAAAGTGAGATGGCAATGACAAGGCATCAGAGATGATTTCTTGCATTAAAACTTTATGCACAGCACATAATCGCCGTCTCCCACAAAAGGCATTTTCTTTCCCAAAAGGCTATCTGGAACAGTTTCTGCAAATTGCTTCAACATGTTTGCAATCTGGATTTTGTTCAGGGACCCCAAAAAAGGAACCATAATTAATATCGATAAATACTTCTATAGCAAAAAAGAACAAGCTAAATTATTTAATATAGGTGCCAACTCTCACGGTCCTCTTCCCAAGTCTCAGTGAGATCTGGCAGAAATTCACTATGCATAATAGGCCCTACACATTTACCGATACTATTGAAAGATACAGTCAGGTCCATAAATATTGGGACATAGACACAATTCTCATATTTTGGCCCCTATACACCACCACAATGGATTTGAAATTAAACAAACAAGATGTGCTTTAACTGCAGCCTTTCCGCTTTAATTTGAGGGTATTTACATCCAAATCAGGTGAACGGTGTAGGAATTACAACGGTTTCTATATGTGCCTCCCACTTTTTAAGGGACCAAAAGTAATGGAACAATTGACTCAAAAGCTATTTCATGGACAGGAGTGGGCTATTCCCTCGTTATTTCATCATCAGTTAAGCAGGTAAAAGTTCTGGAGTAGATTCCAGGTGTGACATTTGCATTTGGAATCTGTTGCTGTCAACTCTCAATATGAGATCCAAAGAGCTGCCACTATCAGTGAAGCAAGGCATCATTAGGCTGAAAAATCAAAACAAACCCAGAGATAGAAAAACATTAGGTGTGGCCAAATCAACTGTTTGGAACATTCTTAAAAAGAAAGAACGCACCGGAGAGCTTAGCAACACCAAAAGACCCGGAAGACCAAGGAAAACAACTGTGGTGGATGACAGAAGAATTATTTCCCTGGTGAAGTAAAACCCCTTCACAACAGTTGCCCAGATCAAGAACACTCTCCAGGAGGTAGGTGTATATGTGTCAAAGTCAACAATCAAGAGAAGACTTCACAAGAGTGAATATGGAGGGTTCACCACAAGACGTAAACCATTGGTGAGCCACAAACACAGGAAGTCTAGATTAGAGTTTGCCAAACAACATCTAAAAAAGCCTTTACAGTTCTGGAGTAACATCCTATGGACAGATGAGACAAAGATCAACTTGTACCAGAGTGATGGGAAGAGAAGAGTATGGAGAAGGAAAGGAACTGCTCATGATCCAAAACATATCACTTCATCACTGAAGCATGGTGGTGGTAGTGTCATAATGGAACTGGTTCCCTTGTATTTATTGATAATGTGACTGCTGACAAAAGCAGCAGGATGAATTCTGAAGTGTGTCGGACAATATTATCTGCTCATATCCAGTCAAATGCTTCAGAACTCATTGGACGGCGCTTCACAGTGCAGATGGACAATGACCCGAAGCATACTGTGAAAGCAACCAGAGTTTTTGAAGGCAAATAAGTGGAATATTATGCAATGGCCAAGTCAATCACCTGACCTGAATCCGATTGAGCATGCATTTCACTTGATGAAGACAAAACTGAAGGGAAAATGCCCCAAGAACAAGCAGGAACTGAAGACATTTGCAATAGAGGCCTGGCAGAGCATCACCAGGGATGAAACCCAGCGTCTGGTGATGTCTATGCGTTCCAGACTTCAGGCTGTAATTGACTGCAAAGGATTTGCAACAAAGTATTAAAAAGTGAAAGCTTGATTTAGGATTGTTTAGTTTGTCCCATTACTTTTGGTCCCTTAAAAAGTGGGAGGCACATATAGAAACAGTTGTAATTCCTACACCGTTCACCTGATTTGGATGTAAATACCCTCAACTTAAAGCGGAAAGTCTGCAGTTAAAGCACATCTTGTTTGTTTAATTTCAAATCCATTGTGGTGGTGTATAGAGGCCAAAATATGAGAATTGTGTCAATGTCCCAATATTTATGGACCTGACTGTATGAACGATCTCGTTCATTAATGAACGAGAAATCGTTCACATCTTTCCGTGTATAGGCACCAACGATGAATAAAGCGCGGCCCGCGCTCGTTCACCGTTGGTGTCGGCTCATTCATACCTGCAAGCCAACATGGACAATATTGTCCATACTAGCATGCAGGGCTATGAGGCCAGGTGACGGGGGGAGTGAAGAGACTTCACTTACCCAGTCACCCCCTCCCCCCCCCCCCACACACCGCCGTATCGGGTAACATGTAGGGTTCTTAAGATGCACCCTGATTCACTGCACTGCTTAGGCTTGTGAGAGATACAGTAATAAACAGAGCCCATCTGCATTGATATGCACACATCCCAGTGATCGCAAATACTCGCTACAGCGCGTAATTTACGCGCTATAAGCAGTAAGGGACCCAGTCTTCAAAAATCAGCGGGTCCCACAGGACGCACTGTGATTACCGCTGCACACCGCGACCAGCCAGTGTAATAATCCTCCTGCTGCCTCCCCTTACAATTGGTGCTGCGCTGCCGGGAGCTCCCCCCCCCCCCGGTCACTGATAGACGGAGGGTGGAGCATGGTTGGTGCCGCCTTCCCGTCTCCTTACAATTGCTGCCGTGAGCTCCCCGTCCCCCCGGGTCAGAGGCGGACAGGTCCCAAGGGTCCCGTAAAATCCCTCCGCTGCTTACTCGTAATTGGCTCTCAGCTGCATCTTCCCGCTGATGATATCTCACAGCGGGGGACATGGAGAGAGCGCGCTGACGCCGATTGATAGGGAGGATGCCCCCCCTCGGGCCCGTACACGGGCCACTGACAGGCCAGTTTAAAGCATTATTGCAGGCCCCGGCAGACTGTCGGCGCAGTGAATGTAGTGTGACAGCTGCTGGGTGCCTGCTCCGCCTCCCCAGTCTCCAAATATCACTGCTGTAGTTTC
The DNA here is from genome assembly GCF_028390025.1 of Pseudophryne corroboree. Taxonomy (NCBI): domain Eukaryota; kingdom Metazoa; phylum Chordata; class Amphibia; order Anura; family Myobatrachidae; genus Pseudophryne; species Pseudophryne corroboree. Next base: position 376,678,636 of record NC_086446.1, on the reverse strand, counting down.
CTGCCTGTAGGCTGCGGGGGAGGGACATGATGCGGGCCGCCGCCCAATCAGCTCGTGATCGGTGCTGAGTGCCTGCATGAGGGGGAGTGGTATGGGTGGTGCGGAAGCTGCAAGGGCAAATGGGGAATGGAGGTGGGCTCCTGAATTGATGGATTGCCCATGCCCTCCCTCCCCTTTTACCTAAAGGCAGCTGTGAAACAACAGAAAAATATGGGGGAAGGGGCAATAGAAGCGACGCCACTATGGTCCTCCTGGTCATTTCCATAGGGAACGCAGCTCCTCCTCTACACATGCTGCGCTCCCTATTATGAGCTCCTTCAGCAGTGAGTTAGAGGCTCTGCAATGCAGCTCTGCCCCAGCTTTATAAATCACTGTACAGATTACTTCCCTAATCCCAGCTAAAGTATGTGTTATCCCCCCTGCCCAAGTGTGTGTGCCACAGGCCCTAGTAACCCAGTATGTGTCCCTCCAAAGTCCCCAGTATGTGTCACCATGTCCTCCCCACCAAGACCCAGTGTGTGTGTCTGTGCGTTTGTCACCCAGGACCCTGTATGTGTGTGTGAACTCCTCCCCCTAATGTGTGTCACCATGTCCCCATCAAGACTCTGTATACGTGTGTGACACCATGTCCCCCCCTCATGCCAGTGTATTTGTGAAATCATGTCATCCCCAGGCCCCAGTGTGTGTGTCACCATGGCCTCCTCCCCTAAGCCCCAGTGTTTCTCTCCCCCCCCCCCCCCCCCCCCATTATTATGCATCTCACCATGCCCATCCAGTCCTCAATATATGTATTCATGTTGCCCCATGTTTGTATCTTATAATAAGAATTTACTCACCGGTAATTCTATTTCTCGTAGTCCGTAGTGGATGCTGGGGACTCCGTAAGGACCATGGGGAATAGCGGTTCCGCAGGAGACTGGGCACAACTAAGAAAAGATTTAGGACTACCTGGTGTGCACTGGCTCCTCCCTCTATGACCCTCCTCCAGACCTCAGTTAGGAAACTGTGCCCGGAAGAGCTGACACAATAAGGAAAGGATTTGGAATCCCGGGTAAGACTCATACCAGCCACACCAATCACACCGTACAACTCGTGATACTATACCCAGTGAACAGTATGAATAACAACTGAGCCTCTCAAACAGATGGCTCCAAACAATAACCCTTTAGTTAGGCAATAACTATATACAAGTATTGCAGACAATCCGCACTTGGGATGGGCGCCCAGCATCCACTACGGACTACGAGAAATAGAATTACCGGTGAGTAAATTCTTATTTTCTCTGACGTCCTAGTGGATGCTGGGGACTCCGTAAGGACCATGGGGATTATACCAAAGCTCCCAAATGGGCGGGAGAGTGCGGATGACTCTGCAGCACCGAATGAGCAAACTCAAGGTCCACCTCAGCCAGGGTATCAAACTTGTAGAATTTAGCAAATGTGTTTGAACCCGACCAAGTAGCAGCTCGGCAAAGTTGTAAAGCCGAGACCCCTCGGGCAGCCGCCCAAGAAGAGCCCACTTTCCTCGTGGAATGGGCTTTTACAGATTTAGGATGCGGCATTCCAGCCGCAGAATGTGCAAGCTGAATCGTACTACAGATCCAGCGAGCAATAGACTGCTTTGAAGCAGGAGCACCCAGCTTGTTGGGCGCATACAGGATAAATAGCGAGTCAGTTTTCCTGACTCCAGCCGTCCTGGAAACATAGATTTTCAGGGCCCTGACTACGTCCAGCAACTTGGAATCCTCCAAGTCCTTAGTAGCCGCAGGCACCACAATAGGTTGGTTCAAATGAAAAGCTGATACCACCTTAGGAAGAAATTGGGGACGAGTTCTCAATTCCGCCCTATCTATACGGAAAATCAGATAAGGGCTTTTACATGACAAAGCCGCCAATTCTGACACGCGCCTGGCCGAAGCCAAGGCCAACAGTATGACCACTTTCCACGTGAGATATTTTAGTTCCACGGTTTTAAGTGGCTCAAACCCATGTGACTTAAGGAAATCCAACACCACGTTGAGATCCCAAGGTGCCACTGGAGGCACAAAAGGGGGCTGAATATGCAGCACTCCTTTAACAAACGTCTGAACTTCAGGCAGTGAAGCCAGTTCTTTTCGGAAGAAAATCGACAGAGCCGAAATCTGGACCTTAATGGAACCTAATTTGAGGCCCATAGTCACCCCTGACTGTAGGAAGTGCAGAAATCGACCCAGCTGAAAATCCTCCGTTGGGGCCCTTCTGGCCTCACACCACGCAACATATTTTCGCCATATGCTGTGATAATGGTTTGCGGTCACCTCCTTCCTAGCTTTAATCAGCGTAGGGATGACTTCCTTCGGAATGCCCTTTTCCTTCAGGATCCGGCGTTCAACCGCCATGCCGTCAAACGCAGTCGCGGTAAGTCTTGGAACAGACAGGGTCCCTGCTGCAGCAGGTCCTGTCTGAGCGGCAGAGGCCATGGTTCCTCTGATATAATTTCTTGAAGTTCTGGGTACCAAGCTCTTCTTGGCCAATCAGGAACAATGATTACAGTTCTTACTCTTCTCCTCCTTATTATCCTCAGTACCTTGGGTATGAGAGGAAGAGGAGGGAACACATAAACCGACTGGTACACCCACGGTGTCACTAAAGCGTCCACAGCTATCGCCTGAGGGTCCCTTGACCTGGCGCAATATCTTTTTAGCTTTTTGTTGAGGCGGGACGCCATCATGTCCACCTGTGGCCTTTCCCACCGGTGTACAACCATTTGGAAGACTTCTGGATGAAGTCCCCACTCTCCCAGGTGGAGGTCGTGCCTGCTGAGAAAGTCTGCTTCCCAGTTGTCCACTCCGGGAATGAACACTGCTGACAGTGCTAACACATGATTTTCCGCCCATCGGAGAATCCTCGTGGCTTCTGCCATCGCCATCCTGCTTCTTGTGCCGCCCTGTCGGTTTACATGGGCGACCGCCGTGATGTTGTCTGACTGGATCAGCACCGGCCGGTGTTGAAGCAGGGGTCTTGCCTGACTTAGGGCATTGTAAATGGCCCTTAGTTCCAGAATATTTATGTGTAGGGAAGTCTCCTGACTCGACCATTGTCCCTGGAAGTTTATTCCCTGTGTGACTGCCCCCCAACCTCGAAGGCTGGCATCCGTGGTTACCAGGATCCAGTCCTGTATGCCGAATCTGCGGCCCTCTAGAAGATGAGCACTCTGCAGCCACCACAGCAGCGACATCCTGGCCCTTGGAGACAGGGTTATCAGCCGATGCATCTGAAGATGCGATCCGGACCACTTGTCCAACAGATCTCACTGAAAGATCCTTGCATGGAACCTTCCGAATGGAATTGCTTCGTAAGAAGCCACCATCTTTCCCAGGACTCGCGTGCAGTGGTGCACCGACACTTGTTTTGGTTTTAGGAGGTCTCTGACTAGAGATGACAACTCCTTGGCCTTCTCCTCCGGGAGAAACACTTTTTTCTGTTCTGTGTCCAGAACCATCCCCAGGAACAGTAGACGCGTTGTAGGAACCAGCTGCGACTTTGGAATATTCAGGATCCAGCCGTGCTGTTGTAGCACTTCCCGAGCTAGTGCTACTCCGATCAACAACTGTTCCCTGGACCTCGCCTTTATAAGGAGATCGTCCAAGTACGGGACAATTAAAACTCCCTTTTTCCGAAGGAGTATCATCATTTCGGCCATTACCTTGGTAAATACCCTCGGTGCCGTGGACAGACCAAACGGCAACGTCTGGAATTGGTAATGACAGTCCTGTACCACAAATCTGAGGTACTCCTGGTGAGGAGGGTAAATGGGGACATGCAGGTAAGCATCCTTGATGTCCAGTGATACCATGTAATCCCCCTCGTCCAGGCTTGCAATCACCGCCCTGAGCGATTCCATCTTGAACTTGAACCTTCTTATATAAGTGTTCAAGGATTTTAAATTTAAAATGGGTCTCACCGAACCGTCCGGTTTCGGTACCACAAACATTGTGGAATAGTAACCCCGTCCGTGTTGAAGGAGGGGTACCTTGATTATCACCTGCTGAGAATACAGCTTGTGAATCGCCTTCAGCACTGCCTCCCTGTCCGGGGAAGCTGTCGGCAAGGCAGATTTGAGGAAACGGCGAGGGGGAGACGTCTCGAATTCCAGCTTGTACCCCTGAGATACTACTTGTAGAATCCAGGGATCCACCCGTGAGCGAGCCCACTGGTCACTGAAGTTCTTGAGACGGGCCCCCACCGTACCTGGCTCCGCCTGTGGAGCCCCAGCGTCATGCGGTGGACTTAGAGGAAGCGGGGGAGGACTTTTGTTCCTGGGAACTGGCTGTATGTTGCAGCTTTTTCCCTCTACCTCTGCCTCTGGGCAGAAAGGACGCGCCTCTAACCCGCTTGCCTTTCTGGGGCCGAAAGGACTGTACCTAATAAAACGGTGCTTTCTTTGGCTGTGAGGGAACATGGGGTAAAAATGCTGACTTCCCAGCTGTCGCTGTGGAAACGAGGTCCGAGAGACCATCCCCAAACAACTCCTCACCCTTGTAAGGCAAAACTTCCATGTGCCTTTTAGAGTCTGTATCTCCTGTCCACTGCCGAGTCCACAATCCTCTCCTGGCAGAAATGGACATTGTGTTTATTTTAGATGCCAGCCGGCAAATATCCCTCTGTGCATCTCTCATGTATAAGACAGCGTCTTTAATATGCTCTACGGTTAGCAATATAGTGTCCCTGTCTAGGGTATCAATGTTTTCCGACAGGGAATCGGACCACGCAGCTGCAGCACTGCACATCCATGCTGAAGCAATAGCCGGTCTCAGTATAATTCCTGAGTGTGTATATACAGACTTCAGGATAGCCTCCTGCTTTCTATCCGCAGGCTCCTTTAGGGCGGCCGTGTCCGGAGACGGTAGTGCCACCTTTTTTGACAGACGTGTGAGCGCTTTATCCACCCTAGGGGATGTCTCCCAACGTGACCTGTCCTCTGGCGGGAAAGGGTACGCCATTAGAAACTTTTTAGAAATTACCAGTTTCTTATCGGGGGAAGCCCACGCTTCTTCACACACTTCATTTAATTCATCAGATGGGGGAAAAACCACTGGTAGCTTTTTCTCCCCAAACATAATACCCTTTTTTTGTGGTACCTGGGGTAATATCAGAAATGTGCAACACATTTTTCATTGCCGTAATCATATAACGAGTGGCTCTATTGGAATGTACACTAGTCTCATCGTCGTCGACACTGGAGTCAGTATCCGTGTCGACATCTGTGTCTGCCATCTGAGGTAGTGGGCGTTTTAGAGCCCCTGATGGCTTTTGAGACGCCTGGGCAGGCACGGGCTGAGAAGCCGGCTGTCCCACATCTGCTATGTCGTCAAACCTTTTATGTAAGGAGTTGACACTGTCGCGTAATTCCTTCCACATGTCCATCCATTCAGGTGTCGACCCCGCAGGGGGTGACATCACATTTATCAGCACCTGCTCCGCCTCCACATAAGCCTCCTCATCAAACATGTCGACACAGCCGTACCGACACACCGCACACACACACAGGGAATGCTCTGACTGAGGACAGGACCCCACAAAGTCCTTTGGGGAGACAGAGAGAGAGTATGCCAGCACACACCAGAGCGCTATATACTGCAGGGATACACACTACACACAGTGATTTTTCCCCTATAGCTGCTATAATACACAGTTTGCGCCTAAATTTAGTGCCCCCCCTCTCTTTTTTACCCTATTGAGCCTGGAAACTGCAGGGGAGAGCCTTGGGAGCGTCCTTCCAGCGGAGCTGTGAGAGGAAATGGCGCCAGTGTGCTGAGGGAAATAGCCCCGCCCCCTCCCCGGCGGACTTCTCCCGCTTTTTTCAGGATATTTTTGGCAGGGGATTTTACACATATATAGTCTTACTGACTATATTATGTGTTTTTTTGCCAAGCTAAGGTACTCTTATTGCAGCCCAGGGCGCCCCCCCCCAGCGCCCTGCACCCATCAGTGACCGGAGTGTGTGGTGTGCATGGGGAGCAATGGCGCACAGCTGCAGTGCTGTGCGCTACCTTAATGAAGACCGGAGTCTTCAGCCGCCGATTTCCTGGACGTTCTTCTTGCTTCTGGCTCTGCAAGGGGGACGGCGGCGCGGCTCCGGGACCGGACGACCGAGGCTGGGCCTGTGTTCGATCCCTCTGGAGCTAATGGTGTCCAGTAGCCTAAGAAGCCCAAGCTAGCTGCAAGCAGGTAGGTTCGCTTCTTCTCCCCTCAGTCCCTCGTAGCAGTGAGTCTGTTGCCAGCAGATCTCACTGAAAATAAAAAACCTAAATATACTTTCTTTTCTAAGAGCTCAGGAGAGCCCCTAGTGTGCAACCAGCTCGGCCGGGCACAAAATTCTAACTGAGGTCTGGAGGAGGGGCATAGAGGGAGGAGCCAGTGCACACCAGGTAGTCCTAAATCTTTTCTTAGTTGTGCCCAGTCTCCTGCGGAGCCGCTATTCCCCATGGTCCTTACGGAGTCCCCAGCATCCACTAGGACGTCAGAGAAAATAATGAGTAATGGGCAAAGAAGAAAATATAACCGGATGTCCCTCTATTTTCTTCTCTGCTCATTACTCCTTTTATATCTGTACCCCCACCTTTTACCACTTATTCTTACCCCTCACTTTTCCCCTGTGCCCTCCACAAACCATTATTTCTCTTGCCTTGCACTTTCTCCTGCCATCCCCTTTCTTCCTCCTCATCTTCTGCTGAAGGTGATTGAATCCGGCTGTGAAGCGGTCAGAAGCGACATGGTGAAACCGGAGGATGGCAGGTAAGCATAATTTTATCAATTGATTCTATGTGCTTTTAGCCAAAGCAGAAGTTTTCACTGAAATCTGCAGAAGGCAAATTAGCGCTGCAGATCGCAGTCCCCATTATAGATGGGGACTACGGTCTTACCCCTATGTACCTAGCTCCGAAAAGCATAGCTTTTCAGAGTGTAGTCCTGCTGACACTTAGGGGTGCCGCAAAAACTTTTGAGACACTAAGGGTGCCACGAACAAAGAAAGTTCAAGAACCACTGGATTAAGGTACAGTAGTAGCACGTGCCGCCTTCCCCACCTCACTCTTTCCTCTCTCTCTGAAGGGTCCGCCCTTTGGACACAGGGACATACGCAATTCTCTGATCACGCAGCCGCCGCGGCCCACCCCCCAACGGTTCGCCCGCGCCTGTGTTGCCCGGACCGCACCCCCTAAACGGCGGCCACATGATGCCGGACCGCCCCCTCCCGCCCAGCGACCGCCTCTGCCTGTCAATCAGGCAGATGCAATCGCAGAGCTGAGACAGCCGACGGCTGTCTGGCATGTACCAGCGCACTGCGGTGCCGGCGCATACGCAGTTCAGACCTGATTGGCTGCTGTGTGAAAACACACAGCAGCGATCAGGTCTGAATTAGGCCCCCAGGTTGTCAGTGCTATGGATTATTTGTGGGAGGGGGCCTCAAATTGGTATCTTGCTTAGGGCCCCATGAGATCTAAATCCGCCTCTGCCCCGGGTCACTGATAGACATTGCTGCCGCCTCCCCTCACTCGCAGCCGGCCCGACACAACAGAGAGAGAGGCACCCAGAACGGAGCAGTGATTACCTGGCGGCAGGGGCAGGACAGCATGTCAGGCAGTGTGTCTATGGAGCTCGGACCTGGGGGCGGGCAGCAGGAGATGCGGAGTGGAAAGAGCTCTGTTCCTGGCTAAATCCTTAATCCGCAGCTACTCCCAGGTTGTGACCTTATCGTCGTGGATCCCCTGCCATTCTCAGCACCCAGCAACCCGGTAACAGGGATGGGCAGCTTGTGTTTGTGTCTGTATATATACATTTGTATACGTGTGTCGATGTTTGTGTACTTATAATAAGTATGTGTGTGTCTGTATCGTGCTCTGCCTGGCGCAATGTGTATAATGACGTGCTCTGCCTGGCGCAATGTGTATAATAACGTGTTCTGCCTGGCGCAATCTGTATAATAACGTGCTGTGCCTGGAGCAAAGTGTATAATGTGCTCTATCTGGCGCATTGTGCATAGGAGGTTCTATCTGGTGCAAAGTGTATAAGCGGCATTACTATGTGGTCACGCCCCGTCCCCATGAAGCCACGCCCCGTCCCCATGAAGCCACACCCCTAAAATTTTGCAACGCGCCTTCGGCGCGCACCGCCTATGCTTTGCATTCTGGAAGGTGGAACACCTATTCACTTTCTGCCTAAGGACACCAAAATGTCTAGTTACACCTCTGGTGCAGGTGGTCCTGCATGCTACACAGCCCAGCAGCATCGTCACCCCCCCCCCCCCCCCCCTTGCAACACTTTTGTAGTGTCCAAACAAGATTAAGATTAATACGAACCTTCATTTCAATGGGACCCAGAAAAAGACCGGTAGGACCCCAATTTATAAAAGTGAGGGGTCCCTGGGACCCACTTTTTTTTTGGCTCAGCGCGATCACTGCATCCTAAACTGACATGTTAGGGTGTTCCAAATTGTTTATTGCATAGTGTGGCTATTAAACAACGAGACTGCACTTACAAAAAAATAGACTATATTGCTCGAGTTAAAAGGGAGTGGGGGAACATTGACCTTGGACTATCCTTAAACGGTTTTGCAAGTGTCACTTCTCTTGCACTTGGATCTTTCAGTACGATTCTGAGACAAACGCCAGTCCATGCACTGGAAAACACCATCACTAAGAATAAAGAAAGCACATCAAAACAAATTCAAAGCCATATTGTTTTGATATCAGACCCAGACATTGCCAGATTTTCATTCCAACGAGAAAGATTGTGAAAAAGAAGTATAAATACAAATTCAAGCGCTAGGAGCTTGAATTTGTAGGTGTACTTTTTTTTTTACATTATTTTTCAGAGTATTTTGGATGCTTACTCTTTTATACGAATTTAGCTGCCTTGTGGGGGACTTCTATTGCGCACCATTACTAAGAAACTTGTTTTGATCAACAAGAAAGATTGGACAGGTAATCTTAAGGTGTGTACACACGGTGAGACAATCGCAAGAATAGTGCAGATCGCAAGGTGAAAGTCACTTTGCGATCCCGATTCGATCCAGATGCGCGGCCCCGCCAGGTCGGCATCGCAAGAAAAGATAGACTGTGCAGGCAAGTCAATTTTTGCTAGATCGGTGTACTATCTAGTTCATCTCACATGTCAATTACATCTCACATAAGCCAAAATCGTAAGCACACATAGGGGTCAATTCAATTCGGCAACTTATGAATAGCGCCGGGAATTAGCTCCCGACGCTATTCAATTCAGCTCCAGTTAAGTCGGCGATGTCTCGTTCTCGCCGACTAAACAGGTTGAATTTTCGGTAGAACGGGCATTCTCCGACTTAACTCCCCGGCGTGAGGCTGATTCCCGACAGAATCAGCCTCGCGCCGGCCGCGAGGAAGCACTTTTGTCGGGTTTCTTCTCTCATCCCCGGGGATGAGAAAAGAATTCCAGACAATTGCGGGTAACTAGCAGCTGAATTGAATAGCGTCGGGAGCTAATTCCCGGCGCTATTCATAAGTTGCCGAATTGAATTGACCCCATAGTCCATATCTCAAGAAAAGTTAGTCAAAATCGGTGGTGCTGGGCTCCGGGGAGTTCAGGGGAAATCGCAAAGTGAAAATCGGGCATAGCAAGGATCTCACCGTGTGTACACACCTTTATAATGTGTATCCAGCTTAACACTTCACCTTTAACAAGAATTTGCGGAATAATACCAACAGTTTGCATTCAATTAATAAGCAACTAATATCTAGTCTGTGGCCAGATTTCCTCAAGTCGTCTTTATTGGGTATATGTATTTTTATTGACATTTTTATATTGTACTACAGGTTGAGTATCCCATATCCAAATATTTACGAAATACGGAATATTCCGAAATACGGACTTTTTTGAATAAGAGTGAGATAGTGAAACCTTTGTTTTTTGATGACTCAATGTATACAAACTTTGTTTAATACACAAAGTTATTAAAAATATTGTATTAAATGACCTTCAGGCTGTGTGTATAAGGTGTATATGAAACATAAATGAATTGTGTGAATGTACACACACTTTGTTTAATGTACAAAGTTATAAAAAATATTGGCTAAAATTGCCTTCAGGCTGTGTGTATAATAAGAATTTACTTACCGATAATTCTATTTCTCGGAGTCCGTAGTGGATGCTGGGGTTCCTGAAAGGACCATGGGGAATAGCGGCTCCGCAGGAGACAGGGCACAAAAGTAAAGCTTTTACAGGTCAGGTGGTGTGTACTGGCTCCTCCCCCTATGACCCTCCTCCAGACTCCAGTTAGGTACTGTGCCCGGACGAGCGTACACAATAAGGGAGGATTTTGAATCCCGGGTAAGACTCATACCAGCCACACCAATCACACCGTACAACTTGTGATCTAAACCCAGTTAACAGTATGATAACAGAGGAGCCTCTGAAAGATGGCTTCCTAAACAATAACCCGAATTAGTTAACAATAACTATGTACAAGTATTGCAGATAATCCGCACTTGGGATGGGCGCCCAGCATCCACTACGGACTCCGAGAAATAGAATTATCGGTAAGTAAATTCTTATTTTCTCTATCGTCCTAAGTGGATGCTGGGGTTCCTGAAAGGACCATGGGGATTATACCAAAGCTCCCAAACGGGCGGGAGAGTGCGGATGACTCTGCAGCACCGAATGAGAGAACTCCAGGTCCTCCTTTGCCAGGGTATCAAATTTGTAAAAATTTACAAACGTGTTCTCCCCTGACCACGTAGCTGCTCGGCAGAGTTGTAATGCCGAGACCGCAGCTCTGCCCTATGTCGAATGGAAAATTAAATAAGGGCTTTTATAAAACAAAAGCCGCCAGTTCAGATACTCTCCCGGCCGAAGCCAGGGCCAGTAACATAGTCACTTTCCATGTGAGATATTTCAAATCCACATCCTTTAGTGGTTCAAACCAATTGGATTTGAGGAATCTAAAACTACATTTAGATCCCACGGTGCCACCTTAGGCACCACAGGAGGCTGTATATGCAGTACTCCTTTGATAAAAATCTGGACCTCAGGGACTGAGGCCAATTCTTTTTGGAAGAATATTGATAGGGCCGAAATTTGAACCTTAATAGATCCCAATTTGAGACCCATAGACAATCCTGATTGCAGGAAATGTAGGAAAACGACCCAGTTGAAATTCCTCCATCGGAGCACTCCGCTGCTCGCACCACGCAACATATTTTCGCCAAATACGGCGATAATGCTTCGCGGTGACTTCCTTCCTTGCCTTTATCAAGGTAGGAATGACTTCTTCTGGAATGCCTTTTAGGATCTGGCATTCAAACGCCATGCCGTCAAACGCAGCCGCGGTAAGTCTTGAAAAAGACAAGGACCCTGCTGAAGCAGGTCCCTTCTCAGAAGTAGAGGCCACGGATCGTCCGTGACCATCTCTTGAAGTTCCGGGTACCAAGTCCTTCTTGGCCAATCCGGAGCCACTAGTCTTACTCCTCTTTGCCGTATAATCCTCAAAACCTTTGGTATGAGAGGCAGAGGAGGAAACACCTATACCGACTGATACACCCAATGTGTTACCAGCGCGTCCACAGCTATTGCCTGCGGATCTCTTGACCTGGCGCAATACCTGTCCAGTGTCTTGTTGAGGCGAGACGCCATCATGTCCACCATTGGTTTTACCCAACGGTTTAATAGCATGTGGAAAACTTCTGGATGAAGTCCCCACTCTCCCGGGTGAAGGTCGTGTCTGCTGAGGAAGTCTGCTTCCCAGTTGTCCACGCCCGGGATGAATACTGCTGACAGTGCTATCACGTGATTCTCCGCCCAGCGAAGGATCCTGGCAGCTTCTGCCATTGCCCTCCTGCTTCTTGTGCCGCCCTGTCTGTTTACATGGGCGACTGCCGTGATGTTGTCCGACTGGATCAACACCGGTCTTCCTTGAAGCAGAGGTTTCGCCTGGCTTAGAGCATTGTAGATTGCTCTTAGTTCCAGAATGCTTATGTGAAGAGACTTTTTCAGGCTCGACCACACTCCCTGGAAATTTCTTCCCTGTGTGACTGCTCCCCAGCCTCTCAGGCTGGCATCCGTGGTCACCAGGATCCAATCCTGCATGCCGAATCTGCGGCCCTCCAATAGATGAGCCTCCTGCAACCACCACAGAAGGGATACCCTTGTCCTCTGCGACAGGGTTATCCGCAGGTGCATCTGAAGATGCGACCCTGACCATTTGTCCAACAGATCCCTTTGCATGGAATCTGCCGAAAGGGATTGCTTCGTAAGAAGCTACCATTTTTTTTTAGGACTCTTGTGCATTGATGTACAGACACCTTTCCTGGTTTTAGGAGGTTCCTGACCAGGTCAGATAACTCCTTGGCTTTTTCTTCGGGAAGAAAAACCTTTTTCTGAACTGTGTCCAGAATCATCCCCAGGAACAGCAGACGAGTTGTCGGCATTAATTGGGATTTTGGAATATTCAGAATCCATCCGTGCTGCTTTAGCACCTCTTGAGATAGTGCTAAACCCATCTCTAGCTGTTCTCTGGACCTTGCCCTTATTAGGAGATCGTCCAAGTATGGGATAATTAATACGCCTTTTCTTCGAAGAAGAAATATTATCTCGGCCATTACCTTTGTAAAGACCCGAGATGCCGTGGACAAACCAAACGGCAGCGTCTGAAACTGATAGTGACAGTTTTGTACAACGAACCTGAGGTACCCCTGGTGTGAGGGGTAATTGGAACGTGGAGATACGCATCCTTGATGTCCAAGGATACCATAAAGTCCCCTTCTTCCAGGTTCGCTATCACTGCTCTGAGTGACTCCATCTTGAACTTGAACTTCTTTATGTACAGGTTCAAGGACTTCAGATTTAGAATAGGCCTTACCGAGCCATCCGGCTTCGGTACCACAAAAAGAGTGGAATAATACCCCTTCCCTTGTTGTAGAAGAGGTACCTTGACTATCACCTGCTGAGAATACAGCTTGTGAATGGCTTCCAAAACCGTCTCCCTTTCTGAGGGGGACGTTGGTAAAGCAGACTTCAGGAAACGGCGAGGTGGCTCTGTCTCTAATTTCAACCTGTACCCCTGAGATATTATCTGCAGGATCCAGGGATTTACCTGCGAGTGAGCCCACTGCGCGCTGTAATTCTTGAGACGACCGCCTACCGCCCCCGAGTCCGCTTGCGAAGCCCCAGCGTCATGCTGAGGCTTTTGTAGAAGCCGGGGAGGGCTTCTGTTCCTGGGAAGGAGCTGCCTGTTGCTGTCTCTTCCCTCGTCCTCTGCCTCGTGGCAGATATGAATAGCCCTTTGCTCTCTTATTTTTAAAGGAACGAAAGGGCTGCGGTTGAAAGGTCGGTGCCTTTTTCTGTTGGGGAGTGACTTGAGGTAGAAAGGTGGATTTCCCGGCCGTAGCCGTGGCCACCAAATCCGATAGACCGACCCCAAATAACTCCTCTACGCATCGCCTGTCCACTGTCGTGTCCATAAAGCTCTTCTGGCCGAAATGGACATAGCACTTACCCGTGATGCCAGTGTGCAGATATCTCTCTGTGCATCACGCATATAAAGAAATGCATCCTTTATTTGTTCTAACGACAGTAAAATATTGTCCCTGTCCAGGGTATCAATATTTTCGATCAGGGACTCTGACCAAACTACCCCAGCACTGCACATCCAGGCAGTCGCAATATCTGGTCGTAGTATAACACCTGCATGTGTGTATATACCTTTTTGGATATTTTCCATCCTCATATCTGATGGATCTTTAAGTGCGGCCGTCTCAGGAGAGGGTAACGCCACTTGTTTTGATAAGCGTGTTAGCGCTTTGTCCACCCTAGGAGGTGTTTCCCAGCGCTCCCTAACCTCTGGCGGGAAAGGGTATAAAGCCAATAACTTCTTTGAAATTAGCAGTTTTTTTTTTTTTTTATCGGGGCACCCCACGCTTCATCACACACGTCATTTAATTCTTCTGATTCGGTAAAAACTACTGGTAGTTTTTTCACACCCCACATAATACCCTGTTTAGTGGTACCTGTAGTATCAGCTAAATGTAACATCTCCTTTATTGCCAAAATCATATAACGTGTGGCCCTACTGGAAAATACGGTTAATTCGTCACCTTCACCACCAGAATCAGTGCCTGTGTCTGGGTCTGTGTCGACCGACTGAGGCAAGGGGCGTTTTACAGCCCCTGACGGTATTTGAGGCGCCTGGACAGGCACTAATTGAGTGTCCGGCCGCCTCATGTCGGCAAACGACTGCTTAAGCGAGTTGACGCTATCCCGTAATTCCACAAATAAAGGCATCCATTCTGGTGTCGACCCCCTAGGAGGTGACATCCTCATATTTGGCAATTGCTCCGCCTCCACACCAATAACGTCCTCATACATGTCGACACACACGTACCGACACACAGCAGACACACAGGGAATGCTCTATACGAAGACAGGACCCACTAGCCCTTTGGGGAGACAGAGGGAGAGTCTGCCAGCACACACCAAAAAGCGCTATATATGACAGGGATAGCCTTATGATTAAGTGCTCCCTTATAGCTGCTTTTATATTAATATATTGCCATTTATTTTGCCCCCCCTCTCTGTTATACCCTGTTTCTGTAGTGCAGTGCAGGGGAGAGACCTGGGAGCCTTCCTGACCAGCGGAGCTGTGACAGAAAATGGCGCCGTGTGCTGAGGAGATAGGCCCCGCCCCTTTTTCGGCGGGCTCGTCTCCCGCTATTTAGTACATTTAGGCAGGGGTAAATATCTCCATATAGCCTCTGGGGCTATATGTGAGGTATTTTTAGCCTTTTTAAAGGTTTTCATTTGCCTCCCAGGGCGCCCCCCCCCAGCGCCCTGCACCCTCAGTGACTGCCGTGTGAAGTGTGCTGAGAGGAAAATGGCGCACAGCTGCAGTGCTGTGCGCTACCTTAAGAAGACTGCAGGAGTCTTCAGCCGCCGATTCTGGACCTCTTCTTGCTTCAGCATCTGTGAGGGGGCCGGCGGCGTGGCTCCGGTGACCATCCAGGCTGTACCTGTGATCGTCCCTCTGGAGCTTCATGTCCAGTAGCCAAGAAGCCAATCCATCCTGCACGCAGGTGAGTTCACTTCTTCTCCCCTCTGTCCCTCGTTGCAGTGATCCTGTTGCCAGCAGGAATCACTGTAAAATAAAAAACCTAAGCTAAACTCTCTAAGCAGCTCTTTATGAGAGCCACCTAGAATTGCACCCTTCTCGGCCGGGCACAAAAATCTAACTGGAGTCTGGAGGAGGGTCATAGGGGGAGGAGCCAGTACACACCACCTGACCTGTAAAAGCTTTACTTTTGTGCCCTGTCTCCTGCGGAGCCGCTATTCCCCATGGTCCTTTCAGGAACCCCAGCATCCACTTAGGACGATAGAGAAAAGGTGTATATGAAACATAATACATTTTGTGCTTAGATTTAGGTCCCATCACCATGATATCTCATTATGGTATGCAATTATTCTAAAATACGGAAAAATACCATATCCAAAATACGTCTGGTCCCAAGCATTTTGGATAAGGGATACTCAACCTGTATTTCATTAAAACTGCAATAATTTACTGAATAGCATCCTTATTTGCTTTTTATATGATACTGGTGATTAATTGGCTTCTAGGGGAAAAAAGAAAACAAACCCCAGTGCATGTGTGTGACCAAGTCATAGTGAATATGAACAAAGTATACACTAAGGCAGTGGTGGCCAACGTGTGGCTCCCAACACTCAAAGTCACGTGACCACAAGAGATCTGTAAACCGCTTCACTCCAGCCAGACATGCAGCAGCACTACGTAGACTGAGAACTAAGGGAGCCAAATACACACGGGGGAGCTGGCTGGAGTGACACAGGCGGGTGCTGGCTGGAGTGACACAGGAGGCTGCTGGCTGGAGTGACACATGGGGGAACTGAAGTGAATCTGGCTTTTCAATATATTTTATGTGGATCTGGCTTTTTCAATTATTTGACGTAGAAGTGGCTTTTTCATTGTATTTTATGTTGGATCTGGCTTTTTCACTGTATTTTATACCAGGGGCGTGGCCTCCCAGGCACAAGGTCACACCCCATTTTTGCAAGTGTGCCTTCGGCTCGAAGTCGGCTCTTTGATGTACCTAACAAGATTTCCTGGCTCTTTGTCTCTGACTGGTTGGCCACCCATGCACTAAGGAGTCAATCCAATGAGGTGCGAGTTGTCCGTTTTCTCTGCAAATTCACTTTGCTATCAAACTACAAACTCGCATTGCAGCAATCAGAGGATTTTATTTTGAAGACCTCCTTGAGAGTGTGAAATGGTAGAGGAAATCTTTACTGTTAGGTAAAAATCTCAGGACTTGCTTCTGAACCCCTTGCCAACCCTCTTAATGACTAATTAGGCATTTAAAAGTTTACACTATGGAGGAGGTGGCATGGAGATGATCTTATCTCAAAGCTTCGCCTCTGCCCGTGATGATGTCAGCGCCGCCTCCGCCCCCAATGGCAACCCATCTGGAAGGAGTCTCATGGCGGGTGTGCCCACATTAGCAATGTCAAAGGGGTACAAATCAGCCATTTGACACCTTTTAAAAGCATCCAGTACTTTCCTTATGCCCACTAACAGCCTTCTGTATGATTATGCTAACAAAGTTGTCACTTTTTTGAGGTCCAGAAAGGCCTCCACACTTTTTCATTCACTTGCCCATATACCTAAAGATTTATCTTCCAATCTGGCTGGTTGGAACAAAAAGCTGGTAATGGATGGGAGCAAACGACATGGATGGGGGCAACTGTCATTTACTCCCATCCATTGCCAGATTTTCGTTCCAACCAGCCAGATTGGAAGATAAATCTTTAGGTGTATGGGCACCTTAAGAATTATTGATAGTCCAGTATTTCAATGTGACATATGTATACTGCTCAAAAAAATAAAGGGAACACTTAAACAACACAATGTAACTCCAAGTCAATCACACTTCTGTGAAATCAAACTGTCCACTTAGGAAGCAACACTGATTGATAATCAATTTCACATGCTGTTGTGCAAATGGAATAGACAACAGGTGGAAATTATAGGCAATTAGCAAGACACCCCCAATAAAGGAGTTGTTCTACAGGTAGTGACCACAGACCACTTCTCAGCTCCTATGCTTTCTGGCTGATGTTTTGGTCACTTTTGAAAGCTGGCGATGCTTTCACTCTAGTGGTAGCATGAGACGGAGTCTACAACCCACACAAGTGGCTCAGGTAGTGCAGCTCATCCAGGATGGCACATCAATGCGAGCTGTGGCAAGAAGGTTTGCTGTGTCTGTCAGCGTAGTGTCCAGAGCATGGAGGCGCTACCAGGAGACAGGCCAGTACATCAGGAGACGTGGAGGGAGCCGTAGGAGGGCAACAACCCAGCAGCAGGACCGCTACCACCACCTTTGTGCAAGGAGGAACAGGAGGAGCACTGCCAGTACCCTGCAAAATGACCTCCAGCAAGCCACAAATGTGCATGTGTCTACTCAAACGATCAGAAACAGACTCCATGAAGGTGGTATGAGGGCCCGACGTCCACAGGTGGGGGTTGTGCTTACAGCCCAACACCGTGCAGGACGTTTGGCATTTGCCAGAGAACACCAAGACTGGCAAAGTCGCCACTGGCGCCCTGTGCTCTTCACAGATGAAAGCAGGGTCTCACTGAGCACATGTGACAGAGTCTGGAGACGCCAAGGAGAACGTTCTGCTGCCAGCAACATCCTCCAGCATGACCGGTTTGGCAGTGGGTCAGTAATGGTGTGGGTGGCATTTCTTTGGGGGGCCGCACAGCCCTCCATGTGCTCGCCAGAGGTAGCCTGACTGCCATTAGGTACCGAGATGAGATCCTCAGACCCCTTGTGAGACCATATGCTGGTGCGGTTGGCTTTGGGTTCCTCCTAATGCAAGATAATGCTAGACCTCATGTGGCTGGAGTGTGTCAGCAGTTCCTGCAAGACGAAGGTATTGATGCTATGGACTGGCCCGCCCGTTTCCCAGACCTGAATCCAATTGAGCACATCTGGGACATCATGTCTCGCTCCATCCACCAACGCCACGTTGCACCACAGACTGTCCAGGAGTTGGCGGATGCTTTAGTCCAGGAGGAGATCCCTCAGGAGACCATCCGCCACCTCATCAGGAGCATGCCCAGGCGTTGTAGGGAGGTCATACAGGCACCTGGAGGCCACACACACTACTGAGCCTCATTTTGACTTGTTTTAAGGACATTACATTAAAGTTGGATCAGCCTGTAGTGTGTTTTTCCACTTTAATTTTGCGTGTGACTCCAAATCCAGACCTCCATGGGTTAATAAATTTGATTTCCATTGATAATGTGTGTGATTTTGTTGTCAGCACATTCAACTATGTAAAGAACAAAGTATTTAATAAGAATATTTCATTCATTCAGATCTAGGATGTGTTATTTTAGTGTTCCTTTTATTTTTTTGAGCAGTGTACTTTAATAATGTAGTATATCAAGCACGTTTAAATGAATAAATGTAGCTGTGCTAATAAACTTAGATTTTTTTTTTACCCATTATCAAAAGCCACAGAAATTGCTCAAAAAGCAGATATATAATAATAATAATAATAATAATAATAATAATAATAATAATAATAATAATAATAAAAAAGCTTATATAAAGCATTACTGGAACACAGTTCCAATCTGGGTCAGACCCAGGACAGACCCCTTTTTCAACACAATCCGGGCGGAATTCAATTGTTTGTCCACTAGCAGCGACTAGATGGCGCCCAAACGAAGCTATTCAATTGTAGAGCCTAAGGGGCCTGATCAGCGCAAAAAGAAAACACACATGAATTGCGCTCCACAATCTCCCAATACAATTGAATATCGCCCTTAAAACTCTCCCCTCAAAGTGAATAAGATGCCGTGTGCATCTATTGACCAGTGGCAATGGGAAAAAGCAACTTTTCCCACCTTTGGGACACTACAGCCCACGGGTGGGGACAGCACTAGCCAGGCTGTTTTAGCAGAGCGCCGCGATTAGGGAAGGGCACATTTTTCCACTTTAAAATCCGGCAGGACGATGGAGCACTAGAATGTGCCGTGAATTGCAGAGTGGTCTTATAATCTATTAAGTTTGTAGCTCTCAAAGTATTTATTGTATGCCTAGTATACCAAGTTTGAACCACTTGTTCCTTAAAACGTCAGACCAGCTCTTCAATTTGTCCAAAATGATTAGCTTGGAAGCATGGCAATATTTGGGCATGATTACTAAAGTCCAGGAGAAATATGAAATATATGTGAATGCATGTACCCAATGCTCTGCTGAAGGTATAACCCAAACTGCAGAACAGAGTCAATGACATTAGCAGTAACACGTGCCTGTTTTTTCGCTAACAATATACAGCATTTAAGAACATAACAAGTACAAAACTATTACTGGTAAAGGGGACATACCCGTGAACAGCTGAGGAGATAAATGTAAGTGCTTCAAATAGCACATGTGTTATAAGAACACGCTCACTTGGCTGCAGGTGCCCCCGTTGCTCCCGTCACTCTACAGAAGAAACAACAGACAGGGCACAGCTTGCAGGAGTATCAGATCATTGTAACAATGTGATAGGCAGCCAAGATAAATATTCAATTGAAGAGGTTTATCTTTAAAGTGTACCTGTCAGTAATGCTGTCCGTACATCTAAGGGGTGCTTCCTTCATGCCGATCTGCAGACTCCGATGATTAGAGATTTTTCGCAGAATCGGCAAAATACAGCATGTTAAAAATCTCCAACTTGCTGATTCCGATCATTTTTGGGTTGGAATTGGCAATCGAGATTGTCCAACATGTTGGATTTAGCTGATCACCTAAATCAGGCATTAGCAAAACAGGGAAATGTCCCGGTAGATGTATGGGCCCCCTTAAGATTAACCCCACAATTCAATAAAGTCTTGCTTGCTTTCAATGTCCTACTCATGTCATGTCCACAGGAGGTAACACATTTTTATTTAGTTTTTGTTACAGTTTTTGTTTTCCTAATAATTGGAAAGAGAATCTTACACACTGTGACTGTATTGCAAAGTAGGATTCCAAGCCGCTGACGGCATTTTCAGGTATCCTTAGATACACTCTCCAGCAGTGCACATCTAACGGACTGCAAATTGGGTAGGGATATGTATGCAAGAATGCCATTTTTTGATTACACTTTAAAAATCATTATTTTGTTATTATCTTTTTAACACTGGATACACAGAAAGGTGATAAATGGGTATGAGGGAGAGACATGCAGGACACAAATAAAATATCTACTAGATTTGTTTTGTACAAATTAAACAAATCAATATCATAGGGTAACTTGTGTTACCACATTATTTACAAAACTGCACTAGATAAATTGGGTATTTATAGAAGCCTCTAAGGGAGGGGAGAAGGGACATCAGTATAGAGGATTAGGGTGCAGTTGGAAAACAAGGAGAGAAGAGACTTCGCATTCACAGTAGTTAAGTCAGTACGGTTGATGTGGGCTGTCATGGTATTCAGAGCGGGGACTAAGGAATCTGTTAGGGCAGTCATGTAGTATGCTTGTAATGTGCTGAGGGCAGAAAACCTGCCAAATTTTATTAATGACATCTGTGACGGGGGTGGGGGCAGCATGTTTTCCAATTGGCTGCCACTACACAGTTTGAAATATTTAATGTCTAATGAGCTTGCCTACATGGATGAAAAAGGACCCACCTGGACCTTGGCACACTAGATGCCCCAGCATGCTTGTAAAGTTTTACAAACATTAACACAAACCCACCACCGAGGGATATCGGGTATATCATTGTTAGTAAGGACTGTGGGGTAGATATACTACAGCGGCACATATCATGCCGCTATAGCTCTTCACAGAGGCAAAGCAGGAAGGTACATCCACGAGATGTAAGAACAACTTGTTTGTCGGAACAAAGGATATAAAACGGTTAAACCCGACCAAAACGCTAGGTGCGACGCGAAGTGCTGTTTGGCACCCAAACAGGTTACTTTTCACACATTTCAGATGAAATGTGTCACCCAACAATTGCTCCGTTGGGTGCAATCTAGTGCCCGCTATGGGGTGAAACAATTGAATTACCCCCTTGACCATAAGCAGATCAATTACTAGGTGTAGTTTAGGTAAAATTAAATACCAGCCACAAACGTAAATGGAATAGTGCTTTCTCAATATTTAATAATTATAGAAGATTTCATGCTGGTTTACAATAAACAGGTATTCAGCAGCACCTCTAATATAAGGCATAGACACAAACAAAGGAATTACATTTTATTTGGGGCGGAATTAATGGGTGCCCAATGGAGCAATTCAATTGTTTGCGCGCGCCCATTAATTATTGTGGTTGTCGCACCCAAATAGACCAGGATTAGCAGCTAAACCAGTCTAAAGTCTTGGTTAGGGTACCCAGAAAAACCCACAGACATCTTGAACATTTCCGCTTGCCACTTCACCGCCCTCCATCTGGTGTCCCCCCCCCCACCCCAGCGGCACTTGGGCCCGAAAGAACCAACAACTGATTTGCTCCAGCAGGTATCCCCATAATATGCAATCACAAGGATCCCTACCAAAATACTCATGGGGTAAGGGGGTGGGAGAGACGTGTCAGTGGAGGATGCTGTAGTGGCAATTGGAAATGTGCCCTCGGACGCAGCACAGATCACTGTCTACTTAAATCAGACTCCTCCTGCCACATCAACATATTAGCGCAATCGCTGCTGTTTCTATGTAAGCAGCACCGACAGAACCTTTAACCACATCCGAATGTGGCTGAAGGTGTCCTACCTTCCTACAATTATTGAGGCAGAATGGATGTTAGATGTATGGGCATTCACGCAAACGTGTCTGACTACAACGTACGAATCTGGCAGGAGGAGAATGACCTGAAGGCACCCAGTTAAAACGCCAGTGAGAGTGCAAATGAAAAGCTATTAAGTATAGGCACATAAGGATACTCTCCTGAACCTCAATGCATTTGCTTGCAGAAAGCTTGACATAGCAAATATTACTGACTGCAAATGCCAATGTGTAGGCGAGAAGTACAAGGACCGGAAAGGGGGATGCGGAGGAGCGGAGCACAAGAACCAGAAAGGCGAATATGGGAGAGTGGTGGCTGTCCCCAGCATCATAAAAAGAGTAACGCTTACTAGTCTTGTGCCTAGAGTGCCCCCTCCCCCGTACTGTTTCTTTACTGGGAAATGTTGGAGGGTATGGGACGGGGAGGGGGATGCAGAAGAGCGGAGC
Source organism: Pseudophryne corroboree (assembly GCF_028390025.1). NCBI lineage: Eukaryota > Metazoa > Chordata > Amphibia > Anura > Myobatrachidae > Pseudophryne > Pseudophryne corroboree. Next base: position 376,656,404 of record NC_086446.1, on the reverse strand, counting down.
ACAAGGACTGGAAAGGGGAAAATGGGAGAGCGGCGGCTGTCCCCAGTATCCTAAAAAGAGTAGCGCTTAATAGTCTTGCGCCCACCCCCCCCTGTACTATTTATTTACTAGGAAACGTTGGAGGGTATTGGACCGGGAGATGGTGGAAAAGCGGAGCACAAGGACCGAGGAGGGGGATGCGGAAGAGCGGAGCACAAGGACTGGAGAGGGGGATGGATTGGACCAGGAAGGGGGATGCAGAAGAGCGGAGCACAAGGACCGCGGAGGGGGATGCAGAAGAGCGGATCACATGGACAGGGGAGGGGGATGGTCTTGGAACAGGAAGGGGTATACAGAAGAGAGGCGTACAAGTACCAGGGAGGGGGAAGGCGGAAGAGCAAGACACAAGGACCCAGGAGGGGGATGCTCTTGGACCAGTAAGTGGGATACAGAAGAGCAAAGCACAAGGACCGCGGAGGGGGAAGGCGGAAGAGCGGAGCACACGGAACGGGGAGGGGGTTGGTCTTGGACCAGGAAGGGGAATACAAAGGAGCAGAGCACAAGGATCGGGGAGGGGGAAGGCGGAAGAGCGCAGCACAAGGACCAGGAAGGGGAATGGTCTTGGACCAGGAAGGGGGATACAGGGGAGCGGAGCACAAGGACCGGGGTGGGGGATGGCGGAAGAGCGGAGCACAAAGACAGGGAAGGGGGTCATGGAAGTAGAGAGCACAAACCGGGAAAGGGTTTATGGAGATGCAGAGCACAAGGACCGGGAAATGGAATTGAGATGCATAAAGGACCGGAATAGTGCAGACCCTCCAACATGACCCGCCCCACTAGGTACAAAATGCTCTGTTTCTGGACTTCCCTCTTAATTTATGATTTCCATCACCTGTGTTGAATTAGTTACATGATAAGAAAGCTGTTTCTTCACAGGTGATGGCAATCATAAATTAAGAGGAAAGTCCAGAAACAGAGCATTTTGTACCTAGTGGGGCGGGTCATGTTGGAGGGTCTGATAGTGGAGGTACGGAATACAAGGATGGAGAAGGAGAAACCGAATTCCGCAGCGCACCGAGATGGGAGGAGGGGGCTTTGGTGTAGTGGGAGGAGCAATGAAAAAAACTGAGAGGTCGAGTTCATATAAGGTAATGTCGCGGCTGTGTGCGGGGGAGGCCGGTACTGAGAGACGGTCCGGAGGTCACGGTAAACACGGCAATGACGGGTGATGTTCCCGGTGGATACAATATCAGGGTTACTATGCTGCGACACGTCACCGCCCCACCCAGCGGCCGATGCCGTACACTCGCCGATTGGCGGACAACCCGTCAAGGCCCTGGTACCTGGAAGTCTCGGTCCTCATTAAACCTGGAAAATCTATCCGCGGCCATCTTCCTGCGTCTGCGGGGGTGACTATCGCCGTACACCAGTCTCCGCCCTCTCGCGACATTACGCATCACATAGCCACGCCCATAGCACGGCCACCCTCACGGCTGCTGCTGGCGTCAGACTCACGCGCACGGTAATGGCGTCGCCGTCTACGCAGTGGTTCTGCTGTTGCTAGTTCCCTGGTCTCCCCTGCTTTCTCCTAGCAGGGTCAGCAGCATGTCGGCCTGGACCTGTTCTTTGTTTTCCTTCATTTCTTTTGTTCTTACGTTATACTTGTAATTGAGATAATCAATCATCAAGATATCTGATACATGTTGGAAATGTTGAACATAGTCCAGTGAACGTAAAATAGGGTGAGATATACTATACCATACCTCCCAACATGACCCTCTCCAGGAGGGACACAATGCTCTGCTTCTGGACTTTTCTCTTAATTTATGATTGCCATCACCTGTGCTGAAACACCTTTCTTATCCATTAACCTGTTCAACACAGGTGCTGGCAATCATAAATTAAGAGAAAAGTCCAGGAGCAGAGCATTGTGTCCCTCCTGGAGAGGGTCATGTAGGGAGGTATGCTATACTATGGGTGTTGGTTATTATCTTGACAATGTTATTATTGACAATCATATGGTCAACTGTTACAAAAGTTCGACATGCAATGGTAAATACTCCAATGGTCGATATGTTTTTGGGCAAAATCTTGTATATTAAATGTTATGTGACCACCGTCATGCTTTGGTGAAGGTGGCTCGCTCCACTCTGCTCACCACAGGTTCCAACTCTCAGTTGATGGCCAGGGATCCGGTCTCTAGGTCGACAGTAACTAGGTCAAAAGGTCGACATGAGTTCACTTTTTTCTCTAACGTCCTAAGTGGATGCTGGGGACTCCGTCAGGACCATGGGGAATAGCGGCTCCGCAGGAGACAGGGCACAAAAATAAAGCTTTAGGATTAGGTGGTGTGTACTGGCTCCTCCCCCTATGACCCTCCTCCAAGCCTCAGTTAGGTTTTTGTGCCCGTCCGAGCAGGGTGCAATCTAGGTGGCTCTCCTAAAGAGCTGCTTAGAAAAAGTTTTTAGGTTTTTTATTTTCAGTGAGTCCTGCTGGCAACAGGCTCACTGCATCGAGGGACTTAGGGGAGAGAATTTCAACTCACTTGCGTGCAGGATGGATTGGATTCTTAGGCTACTGGACACCATTAGCTCCAGAGGGAGTCGGAACACAGGTCTCACCCTGGGGTTCGTCCCGGAGCCGCGCCGCCGACCCCCCTTACAGATGCTGAAGATTGAAGGTCCGGAAACAGGCGTCAGAAGGCTCTTCAGTCTTCATGAAGGTAGCGCACAGCACTGCAGCTGTGCGCCATTGTTGTCACACACTTCACACCAAGCGGTCACGGAGGGTGCAGGGCGCTGCTGGGGGCGCCCTGGGCAGCAATATTTAATACCTTTATGGCAAAAGAATACATCACATATAGCCATTGAGGCTATATGTATGTATTTAACCCATGCCAGATATCTAAAACTCCGGGAGAAAAGCCCGCCGAAATAGGGGGTGGGGCTTATTCTCCTCAGCACACCGCCATTTTCCTGCTCAGCTCCGCTGTGAGGAAGGCTCCCAGGACTCTCCCCTGCACTGCACTACAGAAACAGGGTAAAACAGAGAGGGGGGGCATTTTTTGGCGATATTTTGATATATTTAAGCTGCTATAAGGAACAACACTTATATAAGGTTGTTCCCATATATATTATAGCGCTTGGGTGTGTGCTGGCAAACTCTCCCTCTGTCTCCCCAAAGGGCTAGTGGGGTCCTGTCTTCGATAAGAGCATTCCCTGTGTGTCTGCTGTGTGTCGGTACGTGTGTGTCGACATGTATGAGGACGATGTTGGTGTGGAGGCAGAGCAATTGCCGATAATGGTGATGTCACCCCCCAGGGAGTCGACACCGGAATGGATGGCTTTGTTTATGGAATTACGTGATAATGTCAGCACATTACAAAAATCAGTTGACGACATGAGACGGCCGGCAAACCAGTTAGTACCTGCCCAGGCGTCTCAGACACCGTCAGGGGCTGTAAAGCGCCCTTTACCTCAGTCGGTCGACACAGACCCAGACACAGACACTGAATCTAGTGTCGACGGTGATGAAACAAACGTATTTTCAAGTAGGGCCACACGTTATATGATCACGGCAATGAAGGAGGCTTTGCATATCTCTGATACTGCAAGTACCACAAAAAGGGGTATTATGTGGGGGGTAAAAAAAAACTACCTGTAGTTTTTCCTGAATCAGAGGAATTAAATGATGTATGTGATGAAGCGTGGGTTAACCCAGATAGAAAAGTGCTAATTTCAAAAAAGTTATTAGCATTATACCCTTTCCCGCCAGAGGTTAGGGCGCGCTGGGAAACACCCCCTAGGGTGGATAAGGCGCTCACACGCTTATCAAAACAAGTGGCGTTACCGTCTCCTGATACGGCCGCCCTCAGGGATCCAGCTGATAGGAGACTGGAAACTACCCTAAAAAGTATATACACATACTGGTGTTATACTGCGACCAGCCGTCGCCTCAGCCTGGATGTGCAGTGCTGGGGTCGTCTGGTTGGATTCCCTGACTGAAAATATTGATACCCTGGATAGGGACAGTATTTTATTGACTATAGAGCAATTAAAGGATGCTTTCCTTTATATGCAAGATGCTCAGAGAGATATTTGCACTCTGGCATCGAGAGTAAATGCGATGTCCATATCTGCCAGAAGGAGTTTATGGACGCGACAGTGGTCAGGTGATGCGGATTCCAAACGACATATGGAAGTATTGCCGTATAAAGGGGAGGAATTATTTGGCGTCGGTCTATCGGATCTGGTGGCCACGGCAACTGCCGGAAAATCCACCTTTTTACCTCAGACCCCCTCCCAACAGAAAAAGACACCGTCTTTTCAGCCGCAGTCCTTTCGGTCCTATAAGAACAAGCGGACAAAAGGACAGTCATATCTGCCTCGGGGCAGAGGAAGGGGTAAGAGAGGGCAGCAAGCAGCCCCTGCCCAGGAACAGAAGCCCTCTCAGGGTTCTGCAAAGCCCTCAGCATGACGCTGGGGCCTTACAAGCGGACTCAGGAGCGGTGGGGGGTCGACTCAAGAATTTCAGCGCACAGTGGGCTTGCTCACAGGTGGACCCCTGGATCCTGCAGGTAGTATCTCAGGGTTACAGGTTGGAATTCGAGAAGTCTCCCCCTCGCAGGTTCCTAAAGTCTGCTTTGCCAACGTCTCCCTCAGACAGGGCGACGGTATTGGAAGCCATTCACAAGCTGTTTTCTCAGCAGGTGATAGTCAAGGTACCCCTCCTACAACAGGGAAAGGGGTATTACTCCACGCTATTGTGGTACCGAAGCCGGACGGCTCGGTAAGACCTATTCTAAATCTGAAATCTTTGAACCTGTACATACAAAAATTCAAGTTCAAGATGGAGTCACTCAGAGCAGTGATAGCGAATCTGGAAGAAGGGGACTTTATGGTGTCCCTGGACATAAAGGATGCTTACCTGCATGTCCCAATTTGCCCTTCACATCAAGGGTACCTCAGGTTCGTGGTGCAAAACTGTCATTATCAGTTTCAGACGCTGCCGTTTGGATTGTCCACGGCACCTCGGGTCTTTACCAAGGTAATGGCCGAAATGATGATTCTTCTGCGAAGAAGAGGCGTATTAATTATCCCTTACTTGGACGATCTCCTGATAAGGGCAAGGTCCAGAGAACAGCTGGAGGACGGAGTAGCACTAACCCAACTAGTGCTGCAACAACACGGGTGGATTCTGAATTTTCCAAAATCTCAGTTGACCCCGACGACACGTCTGCTGTTCCTGGGAATGATTCTGGACACGGTTCAGAAAAAGGTGTTTCTTCCGGAGGAGAAAGCCAGGGAGTTATCCGAACTTGTCAGGAACCTCCTAAAACCAGGGAAAGTGTCTGTGCATCAATGCACAAGAGTCCTGGGAAAGATGGTGGCTTCTTACGAAGCGATTCCATTCGGCAGATTCCACGCACGAACTTTTCAGTGGGATCTGCTGGACAAATGGTCCGGATCACATCTGCAGATGCATCAGCGGATAACCTTATCGCCACGGACAAGGGTGTCTCTTCTGTGGTGGTTGCAGAGTGCTCATCTGTTAGAGGGCCGCAGATTCGGCATACAGGACTGGGTCCTGGTGACCACGGATGCCAGTCTGAGAGGCTGGGGAGCGGTCACACAGGGAAGAAACTTCCAGGGAGTATGGTCAAGCCTGGAGATGTCTCTTCACAAAAATATACTGGAGCTAAGAGCGATTTACAATGCTCTAAGTCTGGCAAAACCCCTGCTTCAGGGTCAGCCGGTGTTGATCCAGTCGGACAACATCACGGCAGTCGCCCACGTAAACAGACAGGGCGGCACAAGAAGCAGGACAGCAATGGCAGAAGCTGCACGGATTCTTCGCTGGGCGGAAGATCATGTGATAGCACTGTCAGCAGTATTCATTCCGGGAGTGGACAACTGGGAAGCAGACTTCCTCAGCAGACACGATCTACACCCGGGAGAGTGGGGACTTCATCCAGAAGTCTTCCACATGATTGTGAACCGTTGGGAAAAACCAATGGTGGATATGATGGCGTCCCGCCTCAACAAAAAACTGGACAGGTATTGCGCCAGGTCAAGAGACCCTCAGGCAATAGCTGTGGACGCTCTGGTAACACCGTGGGTGTTCCAGTCAGTGTATGTGTTCCCTCCTCTGCCTCTCATACCAAAAGTACTGAGAATTATACGGCAAAAGGGAGTAAGAACGATACTAGTGGCTCCGGATTGGCCAAGAAGAACTTGGTACCCGGAACTTCAAGAGATGCTCACGGAGGATCCGTGGCCTCTACCTCTAAGACGGGACCTGCTTCAGCAGGGACCGTGTCTATTCCAAGACTTACCGCGGCTGCGTTTGACGGCATGGCGGTTGAACGCCGAATTCTAAGGGAAAAAGGCATTCCGGAAGAGGTCATTCCTACACTGGTAAAAGCCAGGAAGGAGGTGACTGCACAACATTATCACCGCATTTGGAGAAAATATGTTGCGTGGTGTGAGGCCAGGAAGGCCCCCACGGAGGAATTTCAACTGGGTCGATTCCTACATTTCCTGCAAACAGGATTGTCTATGGGCCTCAAATTGGGGTCCATTAAGGTTCAAATTTCGGCCCTGTCGATTTTCTTCCAGAAAGAATTGGCTTCAGTTCCTGAAGTCCAGACTTTTGTAAAAGGAGTACTACATATACAGCCCCCGGTTGTGCCCCCAGTGGCACCGTGGGATCTTAATGTAGTCTTGGATTTTCTCAAATCCCATTGGTTTGAGCCACTCAAATCGGTGGAGTTGAAGTATCTTACATGGAAAGTAACCATGCTACTGGCCCTGGCTTCAGCCAGGAGAGTATCAGAATTGGCGGCTTTATCATATAAGAGCCCATATCTGATTTTCCATACGGACAGGGCAGAACTGCGGACGCGTCCTCATTTTCTGCCTAAGGTGGTGTCAGCGTTTCACCTGAACCAGCCTATTGTGGTGCCTGCGGCTACTAACGATTTGGAGGATTCCAAGTTGTTGGACGTGGTCCGGGCATTGAAAATATATATTTCAAGAACGGCGGGAGTCAGAAAGTCTGACTCACTGTTTATATTGTATGCACCCAACAAGATGGGTGCTCCTGCGTCTAAGCAGACGATTGCTCGTTGGATTTGTAGCACAATTCAACTTGCACATTCTGTGGCAGGCTTGCCACAACCTAAATCTGTCAAGGCCCATTCCACAAGGAAAGTGGGCTCATCCTGGGCGGCTGCCCGGGGGGTCTCGGCATTACAACTCTGCCGAGCTGCTACTTGGTCAGGGGCAAACACGTTTGCAAAATTCTACAAATTTGATACCCTGGCTGAGGAGGACCTTGAGTTCTCTCATTCGGTGCTGCAGAGTCATCCGCACTCTCCCGCCCGTTTGGGAGCTTTGGTATAATCCCCATGGTCCTGACGGAGTCCCCAGCATCCACTTAGGACGTTAGAGAAAATAAGAATTTACTTACCGATAATTCTATTTCTCGTAGTCCGTAGTGGATGCTGGGCGCCCATCCCAAGTGCGGATTGTCTGCAATACTTGTACATAGTTATTGTTACAAACAAATTCGGGTTGTTATTGTTGTGAGCCGTCTGTTCAGAGGCTCCTACGTTTGTCATACTGTTAACTGGGTTCAGATCACAAGTTATACGGTGTGATTGGTGTGGCTGGTATGAGTCTTACCCGGGATTCAATATCCTTCCTTATTGTGTACGCTCGTCCGGGCACAGTATCCTAACTGAGACTTGGAGGAGGGTCATAGGGGGAGGAGCCAGTACACACCACCTAATCCTAAAGCTTTATTTTTGTGCCCTGTCTCCTGCGGAGCCGCTATTCCCCATGGTCCTGACGGAGTCCCCAGCATCCACTACGGACTACGAGAAATAGAATTATCGGTAAGTAAATTCTTATTTTTTTCTTCTGTTTTTGAACCTTTTCATACTTAACGATCCACGTGGACTACGATTGGAACGGGAATCTGTGCCGAGCGAAGCGATGCACCTTGCCCGAAGCAGTGCACTAATTGTGGTTCCCGGTCACTCAACGAAGAAAACGACACCAAAAAAACATAAACTCGTGTCGACCTTTTGACCTGTCGACCTAGTTCCTATCTACCTTCCATACCACACCCGATCGCCACGTGGCTAGTAAATCAAGCAAATGTTGAGAAAACGTGAGAAACCCAAAAAATGTGCCAACCATTTGTGTGTCGATCATTTTCATGTCAAACTTTTGAGCCTGACGAACTTTTATCTGTCAGCCTTTTGTATCTGTTGACCAATACATTGTCATTCTATCATCTGGATACCATGTTATAGCTGCACTTAACGTGCTGCTACAGCTATTCCTGCTTCGCCTTTCATGGAGTCAAAACAGGAAGCAATAACACTGGTGAGACGTGTAAGGCCGAGTACATACTACGCCGATATCTGCACAATATGTAGTTTCCAGCCAAATCGGAATGACATTGGGTATTGTGTATGTCCGATTGTATGCTCCTGTGGGTCACGTGATATCTTCTGGTTGCTGTGCTGCAAGGCCAACCAGAAGATAATGTCTACTATGCCATGGTGCCGAATGCAGGATGGCATTATATAGCACTCCATTGTAGGGCTGTAACTAGGTGTGTGCCAGCGGTGCCTGTCCACTGTGGGCAAAGGACCGCTGGTAATACCTGCAGGTCTGCGGCGCCCCCCTGGCTACTTGTACATTGCTGTTGGTTGTGTGCCTCCCTCTGCGTGTCCCGATCACTGCTGGCAACAGTGATTGGGCAGTCTGCGGCATCCCACCAACACGGCAACCGCAACCATGACCGCCTTGGCAGGCGCCGTCCCCACTGCACCAGCCTCCTGATACACCCCTCTGACAGTTTCTACAGTACAGCTCTGGCCGGGCATGGGGATGTGCACTTCTTGCCGAATCCAGCACAGCACGAGATGCTGCAGACTAAGGGGGTCATTCCGAGTTGTTCGCTCGTTGCCGATTTTCGCAACGGAGCCATTAAGGCAAAAATGCGCATGATACGCAGTGCGCATGTGCTAAGTATTTTAGCACAAAACTTAGTAGATTTACTCACGTCCGAACGAAGACTTTTCATCGTTGAAGTGATCGGAGTGTGATTGACAGGAAGTGGGTGTTTCTGGGCGGAAACTGGCCGTTTTCAGTGAATGTGCGGAAAAACGCAGGCGTGTCAGGGAAAAACGCAGGAGTGTCTGGAGAAACGGGGGAGTGGCTGGCCGAACGCAGGGCGTGTGTGTGACGTCAAACCAGGAACGAAACGGGCTGAGCTGATCGCAGTGTAGGAGTAAGTCTCGAGCTACTCAGAAACTGCTAAGAATTTTCTATTCGCAATTCTGCTACTCTTTCGTTCGCTATTCTGCTAAGATACACTCCCAGAGGGCGGCGGCCTAGTGTGTGCAATGCTGCTAAAAGCAGCTAGCGAGCTAAACTCGAAATGAGGGCCTAAGAGGAGAGGTTGCTGCCATTGAGAAGGGCTACTGTTCCCTGCATGATATGATAGTGGTAGGTGAGTTGAAGTGTTATGGGAGGCCTAATTCAGAGTTGATTGCCACAGCAAATTTGTTAGCAGTTGGGCAAATCCATGTGCACTGCAGGGAGGGCAGATATAACGTGCAGAGAGAGATTTGTGTGGGGTGTGTTCAAACCGAAATCTAAATTGCAGTGTAAAAAATAAAGCAGCCAGTATTTACCCTGCACAGAAACAAAATAACCCACCCAAATCAAATTCTCTCTGCACATGTTATATCTGCCCCACCTGCAGTGCACATGGTTTTGCCCAACTGCTAACAAATTTGCTGCAGTGCAGTGTAATCCTCCCTGTGTGTGCTGGAGCAGTGCAGTCTAACCCTGTGTGTGTGTTTGTATGTATGTGTATGTGCTGGAGCATTGCAGTGTAACCCTGTGTGTATGTGCTGGAGCATTGCAGTGTAACTGTGTGTGTGTGCTGGAGCATTGCAGTTTAACCGTGTGTGTGTGTGTGTGTGTGTGTGTGTGTTGGAGCATTGCAGTGTAACCCTGTGTGTGCTGGAGCATTGCAGTGTAACCCTGTGTGTGTGTGTGTGCTGGAGCATTGCAGTGTAACCCTGTGTGTGTGTGTGTGTGTGTGCTGGAGCAGTGCAGTGTAACCCTGTGTGTGTGTGTGTGTGTGTGTGTGTGCGCGCTGTAGCAGTGCAGTGTAATCTTTGTGTGTGTGTTTGTATGTATGTGTATGTGCTGGAGCATTGCAGTGTAACCCTGTGTGTATGTGCTGGAGCATTGCAGTGTAACTGTGTGTGTGTGTGTGTGTGTGTGTGTGTGTGTGTGTGTGTGTGTGTGCTGGAGCATTGCAGTGTAACCCTGTGTGTGCTGGAGCATTGCAGTGTAACCCTGTGTGTGTGTGTGTGTGCTGGAGCATTGCAGTGTAACTGTGTGTGTGTGTGTGTGTGTGTGTGTGTGTGTGTGTGTGTGTGTGCTGGAGCATTGCAGTGTAACCCTGTGTGTGTGTGTGTGTGTGTGTGTGTGCTGGAGCATTGCAGTGTAACCCTGTGTGTGTGTGTGTGTGTGTGTGTGTGTGTGTGTGCTGGAGCAGTGCAGTGTAACCCTGTGTGTGTGTGTGTGTGTGTGTGTGTGTGTGTGCGCTGTAGCAGTGCAGTGTAACCTTTGTGTGTGTGTTTGTATGTATGTGCTGGAGCATTGCAGTGTAACCCTGTGTGTATGTGCTGGAGCATTGCAGTTTAACCGTGTGTGTGTGTGTTGGAGCATTGCAGTGTAACCCTGTGTGTATGTGCTGGAGCATTGCAGTGTAACTGTGTGTGTGTGTGCTGGAGCATTGCAGTTTAACCGTGTGTGTGTGTGTGTGTGTGTGTGTGTGTGTGTGTGTGTGTGTGTGTTGGAGCATTGCAGTGTAACCCTGTGTGTGCTGGAGCATTGCAGTTTAACTGTGTGTGTGTGTGTGTGTGTGTGTGTGTGTGTGTGTGTGTGTGTGTGTGCTGGAGCATTGCAGTGTAACCCTGTGTGTGCTGGAGCATTGCAGTGTAACCCTGTGTGTGTGCTGGAGCATTGCAGTGTAACCCTGTGTGTGTGTGCTGGAGCAGTGCAGTGTAACCCTGTGTGTGTGTGTGCTGGAGCATTGCAGTGTAACCGTGTGTGTGTGTGTGTGTGTGTGTGTGTGTGTGTGTGTTGGAGCATTGCAGTGTAACCCTGTGTGTGTGTGTGCTGGAGCATTGCAGTGTAACCCTGTGTGTGTGTGTGTGTGTGTGTGTGTGTGTGTGTGTGTGTGTGTGTGTGTGTGTGCTGGAGCAGTGCAGTGTAACCCTGTGTGTGTGTGTGTGCGCTGTAGCAGTGCAGTGTAACCTTTGTGTGTGTGTTTGTATGTATGTGCTGGAGCATTGCAGTGTAACCCTGTGTGTATGTGCTGGAGCATTGCAGTTTAACCGTGTGTGTGTGTGTGTGTGTGTGTGTTGGAGCATTGCAGTGTAACCCTGTGTGTATGTGCTGGAGCATTGCAGTGTAACTGTGTGTGTGTGTGCTGGAGCATTGCAGTTTAACCGTGTGTGTGTGTGTGTGTGTGTGTGTGTGTGTGTGTGTGTGTGTGTGTGTGTTGGAGCATTGCAGTGTAACCCTGTGTGTGCTGGAGCATTGCAGTGTAACCCTGTGTGTGTGTGTGTGTGCTGGAGCATTGCAGTGTAACCCTGTGTGTGTGTGTGTGTGTGTGTGCTGGAGCAGTGCAGTGTAACCCTGTGTGTGTGTGTGCGCTGTAGCAGTGCAGTGTAACCTTTGTGTGTGTGTGTCTATGTGCTGTAGCATTGCAGTGTAATCCTGTGTGTGTTCCATTATCGCCCCTATCGCGCCCAGTACAGTCAGGTTTAGGCGCGCAAAGCACCTAAACCCGACTAAACTGATGGGCACGATTGTGAAAAGACCTGTTTGGGCACCCAAACGGGTTTCTTTACGCACATTTCAGCTCGCTACATCCGGGAGTAGCAAACTTAATTAACTTGATCAGTCCGGAGCAACATTAGAATAGCTGTGGGCGGGCGTGATCGTGGGAGGGAGGGAGCAGGAGGGAACATTTGAATCCGGCCCAAAATATAATTACATCCTTAGTTTAAGAGGAGGAAACCCAAACGGAGCAGCAAACTGCACAAATGGAGGCACCTCAATCTGAAGAGGAAACATTTACAATAAATTTGATGACCATCAGAGAACCATCTTCAACACCACCTAGGATGCCAACTCCACCACACCTCAGCCAGACATCAGAACCAGCACAAAATGCTGGGCAATTTTTTGGGTGAACCTGATCCCAACATCAAGCACACCAGCTGGATTGTTTACAGACCCAAGTTCCACAAATTGCTGTATAAACCAAAAACACCTAACAGATTAGCTGTATTGTCATCAATCTGACAACCGATATGACCAGAGTGGCCTATACATTAGAGCAAATGAGGAGTGACAACAATCGCTTCCCTAAAGTCTTTCTTTGCTTAATGGAAGACAATCCAAAATTCCACCAAGCATATAAATACCTGCTGGAGTCTAAAGGTGCATACACACTGGGCGTTTTTGGCAAGTATGTATGCTGGCAGGAAAATAGCTCAGTGCATGCACACAGCGATTTTCACTGTGCCCAGCGATGTATACGGGGGATGAAGCACTTTCCACAGTAGGAGACTGTGGAAAGTGGTTCACTTGGCTGGTAAAACAGCCTGACGGACAGTGGTGGCCAGGGATGATGCGGGAGCGCTCATCGCCTGGCCATACACACTGGCTGAGTTTAAGCTCAAAGGGGTCAATTCTATTCAGCGACAGTTGAATAGCGCCGGGAGTTAGCTCCCGTCGCTATTCAATTCAGCTCATGTTAAGTCGGCGAAGGCCCGTTCTCGCCGACTTAACAGGTTGAATTGTCGGGAGAATGGGCATTCTCCGACTTAACTCCCCGGCGCGATGCTGATTCCCGACAGAATCAGCCTCGCGTGGCAGCACTTTTGTTGGATTTCCTCTCTCCCCTGGGGGTGAGAGAAGAATTCTCGACAATTAGTGTCACGTGGCGCTGTATTGAATAGTGCCGGGAGCTAACTCCCAGTGCTATTCAACTGTCGCCCCAAAGTAGCTCAAAAACGCCAAAAGTGAGCTACTTTGAGCTCAAAGTCGGCTAGTGTATATGGGCCTTAGCACCACTCAGCAGACTATAATTAGGTTGATGGAGTCACAGAATATTGCCACCTGGGACTTAAACACCACCATCTCTAATTTAGGATCCCTAATAATTGGATGCTTACCTGAGGCAACATCCTGAACTTTGGAGGGGGGGGGGCGGGGCATCCCCAGGAAGGTTTACATTATACACTTGGGAGCCAAGTGGCTCACAACACATATGGCGATCTACTGTACATCTAGGGGCCATCAGGGTAGATAATAAAATAGTTTTTTGCTTAAAAAAAAAAAAGCTCTGCATTATTTGTTTCATGAGTTACACAAACCTTTTTTATTTGAAAAATAATCCCCATTGGGATATATGAGCACATTGCATTTGTTTTTATACCATAAAAATTTAAAAATAAATCCTGTTAATCTTTTTTTTTGTGTGTTTTAATGTTTAAAAAATGTATGATGGCAGAAATGTTTAGTAGTATTGTTTTTCTATGACATATACACATACAGTGTTAATTACTGTAACCACATTTTAAGGTCACAGACACGAAACATATGAGGGTACAGTATGTATGTTTTTAGCAGTAACACGTGGAACTAAAAATTCAGCAAACACCAACTCAAAGGGGTTAAAATTGCTTGTCAAAAACATTATTAATACAACAATATAAGAATATCAATATAAATACATAACATGATCCAGATGTGTACCCATGTAAATTCTTGGATGTCTAGGGTAGATTTAAGTAAAAAAAAAAAAAAGGGGATGTTTTAAGTTGTCACACATGCCAAACATACTGGGTTCAAACTTCAATTCTGGCCTGAGTTTAACTAATTTACGCCCATGTTTGCAAATACGATTTTAGGTATATTCCCGTGTTTGAGTGTTTCCAAGTGACGCCCAACTGCGTTCGAAATATAAACAGTTATTGGAAAACAAAACAGTTGTTCACTCTGATCAAAAGTTCCAACACCACAGTAATATATTTCTATGGAAATTCTCTTTATATATGGTGACTTACACTAGAGCCGATATAAGGCCTAATTCATACCTGATCGTAGATGTGCGAGAAAACGCACATCTACGATCAATTTCTTTGACATGCGGTGGGACGCTCAGCACAGGGCAAGTTCGCCCCGCATGCTGGATCCTGCCCCCCTCCCGCACATATGCGAAAGCATCACACGGCGGCAATGCATTTGCATGTTTCGAGTAGCCCTATGCCTGCGCAGCCCAGCTGTGAAGACAGACGGCTACCCGCCATGTTAAGAGTTGCAGCGGCTGCATGTGATGTCATGCAGCCGCTGCAGCCCGCCCCGCAAATGGTACGGACACGCCTGTGTTGTCCAGACCGCCCCCCTAAAATGGAGCTTCGACACCCACAAAACGTGGCATCGATGCCCCGTTCCCGTCCCTCTCCAGGTCTTTAACTGCCTTCTGAAGAGAATGCAGTTTAGGACCTTGCACATTGGCTTACGCGCATGCGCTTCATATCGATTTTAGCATATCTGCGACAGGGTCTGAATTGGTCCCATAGCTTGAATTCCTTAAATTGTAGTCCCTAATATAAATGAGACACCGCACTTAAAAAGCAAAGGTAAATTGTTAGTCACTTCCAATTTGATTTATTAACTTGCTGAGTCAGGTGATAATTGTGCACGATCGGGACGCCACCGGCACAGCAGCCTACAACTACATTATCCTCTCGTACCAGGTATCTCTTTACTCCTTCCAAGTACTCTCATCAAGTCCTGCTGTTCGTCTTTGAACCCTGCGCTGTTTCACAACAACAGGCCTACTGGGCAAGGACGTGCAGTCGGGAGGCAGAGGCTCCGCTGTCAATAGGGTGTGGTATAGCACATAAACAGTGTAAAGATAGACAGTCATTAGGTAGACACCGTATGGTCGACAGTCAAAAGATAGACAGGGTCATAAGTCAGACACAAAATTTATTTATCTTACGTCCTAGAGGATGCTGGGGACTCCGTAAGGACCATGGGGTATAGACGAACTCCGCAGGAGACATGGGCACTTTAAGACCTTTAATGGGCGTGAACTGGCTCCTCCCTCTATGCCCCTCGTCCAGACTCCAGTTAGATCCTGTGCCCAGAGGAGACTGGTCACACACTAGGGGAGCTCTACCGAGTTTCTCTAGAAAATAGACTTTGTTAGGTTTTTTATGTTCAGGGAGACCTGCTGGCAACAGACTCCCTGCTTCGTGGGACTGAGGAGAGAGAAGCAGACCCACTTTCCTGGACTGATGGGCTCTGCTTCTTAGGCTACGGGACACCATTAGCTCCAGAGGGTCTGAACACTGGTGTCGTCTAGCTGTTCGTTCCCGGAGCCGCGCCGCCGTCCTCCTCACAGAGCCGGAAGATTGAAGCCGGGTGAGTATAGGAAGAAAGAAGACTTCACAGGTGGCAGAAGACATCAGAGCTTCGAAAGGTACCGCGCAGCGGTCGCGCTGTGCGCCTTTGCTCCCGCACACACACTAGGCACTGCAAGGGTGCAGGGCGCAGGGGGGGTGCCCTGGGCAGCAAGGAGTACCTCATAAAAACGACTGGCAAGCTATATACACTGCATTACAGGGTATTTGAAACCCCCGCCAGTATAAATATTAGCGGGACCGAAGCCTGCCATCGAGGGGGCGGGGCTTCGTCCCTCAGCTCTAACCAGCGCCATTTTCTCCACAGCTTGGCTGCAGAGACGCTGCTCCCGGACCCTGCCCTGATATCTGCAAGTAACAGGGTACAAAACGAGGGGGGGGGGGCACAATATTTGGTGCTGATTTGATATATATATTATATATATAAAACGCGCTATACAGGTCTGGGGTATTGTTATATTTCAGACTGTGGCGGCGTTGGGTGTGAGCTGGCAACTTCCTCTCTGTCTCTCCAAAGGACCTCCTTGTGGGTCTGTCCCCTATAATTCAGTGTGTATGGGGGTGTCAGTACGTGTGTGTCGACATGTCTGAGGTGGAAGGCTATTCGAGGGAGGAAGAGGAGCAAAATGTGACTGCGTCGGCACCGCCGACTGCTGATTAGGTAGACATGTGGAATGTTTTGAATGCAAGTGTGGCTTTATTGCATAAAAGATTGGACAAAGCTGAGTCTCAGAACCAAGCATGGAGTCAATCCATGGATATTGCTGTGTCTCAGAACCCGTCAGGGTCCCAGAAACGTCCCTTTACCCAGATAGCAGACACTGATACCGACACGGATTCCAACTCCAGTGTCGACTACTATGAGGCAAGGTTACACCCACGGGTGGCCAAGAGTATTCAGTACATGATTGTAGCAATAAGGGATGTATTACATATCACAGAGGACCCTTCTGTCCCGGACACAAGGGTCTGTATGTTTAAAGAGAAGAAACGTGAGGTAACGTTTCCCCCATCTCATGAACTGAACGCGCTATTTGAAAAGGCTTGGGAAACTCCAGACAAGAGGCTGCAGGTTCCCAAGAGAATTATTATAGCGTATCCTTTCCCCTCACAGGACAGGTTACGGTGGGAATCCTCTCCCTCGGTGGATAAAGCCTTGACACGGTTATCCAAAAAAGTGGCCCTACCGTCCCCGGACACGGCGACACTAAAGGATCCTGCGGACCGCAAGCAGGAAACCACTTTAAAATCAATTTATACGACTACGGGAGCACTCCTCAGACCGGCAGTTGCGTCGGCATGGGTGAGTAGCGCGATTGCAGCTTGGGCAGATAACTTGTCATCTGACATGGACACCCTTGACAGGGATACTGTTCTGTTAACTTTGGGTCACATCAAAGACGCAGCGTTATACCTAAGGGAGGCTGCGAGGGATATTGGCCTCTTGGGATCAAGGGCCAATGCCATGGCAGTTTCAGCTAGGAGGTCGCTGTGGACCCGTCAATGGACTGGTGATGCTGACTCCAAGAGACTTATGGAGGCTCTGGCTTACAAGGGTGAAGTTTTGTTTGGGGATGGCCTCGCGTACCTGGTTTCCACAGCTACCGCGGGTAAGTCTTCTTTTTTGCCTCTTGTTCCCCCACAGCAAAAGAAAACGCCTCAGTACCAGATGCAGTCCTTTCGGTCTCATAAATTCAGAAAGGGGCGTGGATCGTCTTTCCTCGCCAGAGGTAGAGGAAAAGGGAAAAGAACACCAGCTACGGCTAGTTCCCAGGAGCAAAAGTCCTCTCCGGCTTCTGCCAAATCAACCGCATGATGCTGGGGCTCCCCTGCGGGAGTCCGCACCGGTGGGGGCACGTCTTCGGCTCTTCAGCCAGGTCTGGGCTCAGTCGGACCTGGATCCTTGGGTGCTAGGAATTGTGACCCAAGGGTACAAACTGGAGTTCGAGGACGTGCCTCCACACCGATTTTTCAAATCGGCCTTACCAGCTTCTCTCCCAGAGAGAACAATAGTTTCAGTGGCAATACAAAAGCTGTGTCAACAGCAAGTGATTATCATGGTTCCCTGGTTACAACAGGGGAAGGGGTTTTATTCAACTCTTTTCGTGGTCCCGAAGCCGGACGGCTCGGTCAGACCGATTCTAAACCTAAAATCCCTAAACCTGTATTTGAGAAGATTCAAATTCAAGATGGAATCTCTCTGAGCTGTGATCTCCAGTCTGGACAGGGGGGGAGTTTATGGTCTCACTGGACATAAAGGATGCATACCTCCATGTCCCCATATACCCTCCACATCAGGCGTTACTGAGATTCGCTGTACAGGATTGTCATTACCATTTTCAGACGTTGCCGTTTGGGCTTTCCACAGCCCCGAGGATTTTCACCAAGGTAATGGCAGAAATGATGGTGCTCCTGCGCAAGCAGGGGATCACAATTATCCCGTACTTGGACGATCTCCTAATAAAAGCGAGATCAAGAGAACAATTACTGAAAAATATGGAGCTCTCTCTGAGGGTGCTACAACAACACGGCTGGCTTCTAAATTTGCAGAAGTCGCAGTTGGTTCCGACAACTCGGCTGTCGTTCTTAGGCATGATTCTGGATACGGAAAGACAGAGGGTTTTTCTTCCAGTGGAAAAAGCTCACGAAATCCAGGCCATGGTCAAGGATCTGCTAAAACCAAAAAGAGCATCGATTCATCAATGCGCTCGAGTGTTGGGAAAGATGGTGGCGGCCTACGAGGCCATTCCGTTTGGCAGGTTTCATGCAAGAGCTTTTCAGTGGGACCTACTGAACAAGTGGTCAGGGTCCCATTTTCAAATGCATCGGTTGATATGCTTGTCCCCCAGGGCCAGGATCTCTCTCCTGTGGTGGCTCCATGGGGGCTCACCTTCTAGAGGGTCGCAGGTTCGGAAATCAGGATTGGGTTCTCGTGACCACGGACGCGAGCCTCCGAGGATGGGGAGCGGTCACACAGGGAATAAACTTTCAGAGAATATGGTCAACCCAGGAGGCTTGTCTGGACATTAATAAAGCTAATTATTTATCTTATATAAAACCCTTTATGAGGTCTAAGAACACTGTACGCTATTCACGTATGGAGTACCGTAAGGGTACGCTCGTTGCGTAGCAATCGCTTAGCCGTAGTCGAGACGCTCAAGCGTCACGTTCGCTCACGGCCAAGAGATCACAGGCAGGCACGCTATTGGCTGCTGTCTAACGTAATGATTCGCTATAGCGTAGCGGACGCTCGGGACCACGAGGAGATCACCAGCGGCGCTGACGCTCACAATGTTAAACCTTTATATCTAAACCATAAACAGTATATTATGCAGTAAAACCTTAGTGTAGAAATAGGGTGTAGATGCAACCTAGTGTAACCTTATTAACTCAAATGCTGTTCGAGCGTCACCGACGCTCTGAGAATACTAAACACTATAAGAAATACACAGATACCTGGGCTTAGGGTCCAACGCCTAATATATATATATATTATGAATGATATACTTGCAAAAGAATTAACACAATACAAGTCATACACTACAATATAACATAGACTACCTAACCAGATAACTACACAGGAAATACAATACAATACAATTATGTTTTAAGGGAAAATAAGAGAGAAAGAGGAGAAGCGAGAGAGAGAGAAATGGCCCACAATAACAGTAAGAACAATATGGTTGCGGAGAAACACTTACGCACAAGGGGAAACGATCGCATGCGCCTCTGGACATCCAGCTCCCGATTTTCAGCAATGATAACCGTTGAAGAGTGAGCTGGATGTGATCGGCTTGTCTATTTATGCCCCACACACAATACAATTCAATGGTCCCTACAATCTCATTGTTCATTGGACACAGGAATTCCTCCTCGCACTATAACAAAAGGTCATAGGTTGATTCATACAGGTGGGCTGTGACGATTTCCAACAGCTCAGGTGGGAGGGAAACTGGGTTTCCCGCCGCATGGCTAAGTAAGAGCAAATAATAGTAAATGGACATAAACTTCTTATGTCCATAACTATTCGCACGAGCGATTAATCCGCTCCAAACCAACACCGGAATATTGCTAATTAAATACTCTTCCGATGGGTACTAAACACCACTGTATGACTCCTGTTAGACCCTTCGTACAATACAAAGAGGGATCCCCCTGTCCAGGAACATGCTATATTAACTAAACTTTCAGAATCTATCAAAGGGACCATGATCTACAAAATACATTATATAGTTAAAATATGTAACGATTGAGTCGCACGCTACGATCACATAAACTCTACCGTAAATACGCATACCGTGCGCCTGCGGGTGCCCGCGACTGTGAGTATGCGCACGTACGGGAGAGCGTACGCATGCGCAGTGCGGACGTGTATGAGGTGCAAATATGGCAGTGTGTATAGAGATATTTTTCTGACTTTGACAGTCCACCCTTTGGCAGTCAATAATAACTGCCACCTTCTAAAACATTTCAAAAAGAGAAAAATATATGTCAGGGGTTAATACATTTCCATGGTTGGGTAAGGGAGGAGAGAGGAGAAGGTGTGAAGAGGGTATGACCTAGTGAGATAGTAGAAGCGTGTGTATGAATCCATGTTTGGGGGGGCCATGTATCATCGTGCCGTACGTGTTGTACATCAAGCTTCGAGGCATTGCGAAGTATACATTTGAATTCCTTCTTATCCCGTGGTACGGGTCTGTGGATGGGCTGTCAAACTTTACCGAGCTCTTTTCGGCTTTTGGTTGTAACAAAATGGGGAGCACATTTTAGTTGATGATACATGAATGGGGGAATATGTGATTGCTGATATCTGTGCCTGTATTCCCTATACTATGTGTGTAATTACCTGAAGGTTGT
The DNA here is from genome assembly GCF_028390025.1 of Pseudophryne corroboree. NCBI lineage: Eukaryota > Metazoa > Chordata > Amphibia > Anura > Myobatrachidae > Pseudophryne > Pseudophryne corroboree. The sequence goes on along the minus strand of NC_086446.1, from coordinate 376,636,024 downwards.
AGAGATAAAGAAAAGACATAATTACGGTAAATGCAGTGGTATTCTATGTCAGGTAAATGAACATTTGTCGGTTGAAGTCTTGTTCGGTGTCTGTTGAATGCAGTCTTCTTTGTGCTTTTGCCCATAAGGTGCGAGCAAAAGCTTTGTCAATGTCCATAGATTTACAAAAGTGTTGGGCTAGCGTAATTTTAAAATTTCTAGGGAAACTGGGGATCTATGGCAAAGTTCATCAAAAATCTGTGTATCAGGTTGTCAAAACTTCTTCTTTAATCCATCTGTTGTCTGTATATCGGCTCATCAAATTCCTCGTCCAAGTGGGTCTTTTTACCTTGGAGGAAACGGAAAAACAGGTGAAAGAAACGGACCGTAGAAATCGCATTTTCATCACATCATTGTTTCTACATTTGGGTCATAAATCAAATCCATTGGAATTACAGTTTCCTCACTCCTTAAACTCATCACCCTGGTACTTCGTTTACACTTCGTTAAAGCCTGACCGCATCTAAATATCAAGCCAATCGTTATGATAACACCTAAGATACATAGGAGAAACTTCCCAACATCCATTATGACTCCTTGAGCCCAGTCTCCTAAACCAGAGAACCAATTTCGCGGGTTCAACCATGACACCCAACCAGTCAGCTCATTACCTACAGCAGCAAGAGTGAGATTGTGTCTCCTGCGAAATTCCCACTTCAGTTGGAGAATATCGTCCATCTTTTGGTCTATGACCTCGACCGGGTCCTCGGTGCTATTCGTAATATATGTGCAACATTTCACGCCGTATTGTGTTGCCAGTGTGACACAATATCCGCCTGTCACTGCTGTGAGGTAATTAAGAACCATTCTATGCTGTACCAGTTCTGTTTTATAAGCTTGAAGTTCTCTTCCAGTATACCTAAACGTGTCATCATACATTTCAGTGATATTATCTAACAAATTTGCAAGCGCAGATATGTATTTATAATTCAACACTCCTCTGGCGGTGCGAGTGATGTCTAACGCGATTAGAAACTGAATCCCGGTGGATTCATGGATCATGTCAGAGGCCGGATGCTCTGTTCTTTCTATCAGGTGCCGTTTAACTACGTGCTCGTAATGGGTGTGAGTATAAGGAGTTTGGGCAACACGGTATATGTCTTTCATTTTGTCATGTGATACAGTCATTACTTCAGGCAGTACTTTTCCAATATAACACAATCCTTCAGAGTTTGGGGCAAGCCACTTATACGCCTTTCTCCCGCATATGAAATATGCATCATCGGGGAGAACATATGGGACGGAGTAGGACATAACCATATTACACACCTTCCATGTGAAATCTCCTAACCCTAATTCTTCCATCTGCTTAGTACACGTATCAGGTTGTACGATATGTGCACAGTATCCTGGTGATACCTCTCCAACTCTCGTAATCCTATTTCCTAAGGTATACCTATATCGGAAAGATTTTCCTCTACTGGCTATGTGGCGTATAAGCTCTGTATCTGTAGGCATTCTATCTGCTCTATGCGAAAAGGTCATGGTTTAGTTACTCCATGACACTTCCCAATTTCCTGGCTTTCGGGGATTGGAGATGTTAAAACATAATAGGGACCTATCCACATGGTATTGGTGGAGCTTCAAACTAGGAGGGCTGGAGATATTAAACCTCCTGTCCACCGGTCTCCCACCACTTAACTCAAGTACCTCCCCTAACGTTAAAGGAAATGGTACTAGCCCTGATTTGCTATGACCTTGAGGTACTTGAGAGCATACCCAACAATCTGTTTTATTTAACACACTACCCACTAAGGAGTGATAGTCACTCAATGGATGCCGGTCCATATGGATATTAAAACTGGATTGGCATTTCTTGATGCACCCGTCCTCCACTACGTTGTCACAGAGCCTACAGATACAGTTTTCTTCAGCTAACAATCCTTCACAATTCCTTCTATTGTCAATGCTATCGGATCGTTTTCTGATACTCGCCTTTACTTGTTGGTTAAGTTGTTCTTGGAAAACTACGCCTCCATCTTTATCATCAGAACCCATTCCAGAACCTCTCTCGACCTCCATGGTACTCTCGCCGGAACAGACTGCTCTGGTCAACATCATGGTCAACAGGAAAATCCGGATCACAGTCTCTTGGGGCAAGTCCATCTTGTAGGAGGAAACGGAGAAGAATGAGAAGGGGGAAAAAATAATTTGAGGGAGAGGGGATGGGAAGTTGGAGAAAAACAATAAAAGGGAACAGGGGATCGACAACTGCTTTTGGTCTTGTGATTTTCAATGCTCAGGTGCCGCCTCAATCCTCCTGGAACAGACACTCCAGTGATACAACCTCTACCGTCTGTTCCTTATCACGGGACCTCTCTGGATCAGCAACCTTCTTACAGTGGGACGAATGAACCCAAGTCTCTCTCTCAGCAACCTTCAATGCTGTAGTGCTAGTCAATAAGACCTGGTATGGTCCTTCCCATCTGTCAATAAGGCAACCTGAGCGTAGAAAATTCCGTATCATTACATAATCCCCAGGTTCAATGTCATGACAATTACTATCTGGTAAATCAGGAATCACCAACTTCAGATTATCATTTTGATTCCTTAACTGTTTACTCATGTTAATCAAGTATTTTACAGTCACTTCATTGTTACACTTCAAATCATCCTGAGGGTTAATCATAACATGCGGTTGTCGACCAAACAAGATTTCAAAGGGAGACAGATTAAGAGGGGACCTGGGAGTGGTTCTGATGCTGTACAGTACAATGGGTAAAGCTTCTGGCCATGTCAATCCTGTCTCTGCCATCACTTTACTCAGTTTATTTTTAATAGTGCTGTTCACTCTTTCCACTTTCGCACTCGCCTGTGGACGGTATGGAGTGTGCAGCTTGCTATCAATTCCCATCAATTTACACATTCCTTGAAAGACATCACCTGTAAAATGGGTACCCCTATCACTTTCGATAATTCTAGGGATACCATATCTACATACAAATTCCTGCACAATTTTCTTAGCAGTAAACATAGCGGTATTTGTGGCCGCCGGAAATGCTTCGACCCAATTTGAGAAAACATCTATACAAACAAGTACATATTTCAAATTTCGACAAGGGGGTAATTGTATAAAGTCAATCTGTATTACCTGGAAAGGGCCGCCGGCAGGTGGGATATGAGATGGTTCTGTAGGTATTGCCTTTCCGATGTTCTTTCTCAAACAGGTAAGGCATGACATTGCTCTTTTACTCGCATGAGATGAAAATCCTGGGGCACACCAATATGCTCTTACCAACTTGCACATCCCTTCCTTGCCCAGATGAGTCAGCCCGTGAGCTGCCTCAGCTAAACATGGAAGGTATGCTCTGGGGGCCACTGGTTTACCGTGTCCATCCGTCCAGAGTCCTGAGGACTCCTGGCCATATCCTTTTGCCTTCCAGACTGCCTTTTCCTGTGTGGAACACAAATTTTGCATCTCACACAACTTCTGTGTGTTGATGGTATTAAATACCATCAGTTGTGTGGTGTCTGTCTGTCTGGGGGTACCAGCTGCTAACTTAGCAGCTTCGTCTGCTCGGCTGTTACCAAGTGATACTGGGTCCTGGCTATATGTGTGTGCTTTACATTTGATAACAGCCACTCTGTCGGGTTCCTGTATCACTGTTAGAAGCCTATTTATGTGAGCTGCATGCGCTATCGGTGTACCAGCTGCCGTCATGAAATTTCTGAGGCGCCATAGGGCTCCGAAATCATGGACTACCCCGAATGCGTATCTAGAGTCGGTGTAGATATTGGCTGACTTATCCTTAGCCAATTCACATGCTCTGGTTAGGGCGACCAGTTCAGCAACCTGGGCTGAGTGAGGTGGGCCTAGCGGTTCCGCTTCTATGGTGCCTTGGTCATCTACGACTGCGTATCCAGTACACAAGTCTCCCGAGTCTGACTGTCTATGACAACTACCGTCCGTGTAGAACGTAAGTTCTACATCTTCCAGTGGGTTGTCACTGATGACAGGCATTGCGGTAAAATTTTGGGTCAAATATTCCATACAATCATGTGTGTCTTCCTTTGTATTAAATCCTCCTTCCCCACCACTCTCATCCTCCACCCTTTGTGCCTGTCCAGGCACACCTGGGAGATATGTTGCAGGATTTAATGCACTGCATCTCCTTATGGTGATGTTTACGGGGGCCATTAGTGCCAATTCCCATCTTGTAAACCGCGCTGATGAGACGTGCCTGGTTTGGGCAGAATTTAACAAGGCTGACACTGCATGTGGTGTATGAATTGTGAGGTTGTGACCTAGCACGACATCTTCGCTTTTCGTTACTAGCAATGCTATCGCAGCAACGCTTCGCAAGCATGTGGGGAGGGATCGCGCTACCGTGTCTAGCTGAGCGCTGTAATATGCTACTGGCCTGCTGGCATCACCGTGCTTTTGGGTTAGTACGCCTGCCGCGCAACCAGCACTTTCTGTTCCGTATAGCTCAAAGGGTTTCCCATAGTCTGGCATACCTAATGCTGGTGCCTGCGTTAGGCACTGTTTAAGTCTCTCAAATGCCGTCTCAGACTCGTCTGTATGCGAAATCCGATCAGGTTTATTTGAGGAGACCATCTCCTGCAAGGGTAACGCTAGAATGGAAAACCCTGGGATCCAATTACGGCAATACCCACACATTCCTAAAAATGTTCTGATCTGTTGCTGGGTTTGTGGCAGAGTCATGTCTCTAATAGCTTGAATTCTATCAGCGGTCAGGTGTCTCAGTCCTTGTGTTAGACAGTGTCCCAAATATTTTACCTTAGTTTGGCATAATTGCAACTTGTCTTTGGAAACCTTGTGTCCTGTGTCTGAAAGATGAAACAGGAGCTGTTTCGTATCCTTCAGGGATGCTTCCAATGAATCAGAACACAGTAGTAGATCATCCACGTACTGTATTAATACTGATCCACTCTCTGGTTGGAAAGACTGTAAACAATCATGCAAAGCCTGGGAAAATATACTTGGACTATCTATGAATCCTTGTGGTAATCGAGTCCATGTGTATTGGACTCCTCTGTATGTAAATGCGAACAAATATTGGCTGTCAGGGTGCAGAGGTACCGAAAAGAAAGCGGAGCAGAGGTCAATAACAGTGAAAAATTTCGCAGTGGGAGGGATTTGCATTAGGATGACAGCTGGATTTGGCACTACGGGGAACTGACTCTCAACTATTTTGTTAATCCCCCTTAGATCCTGCACTAGCCGGTAACCCCTCCCCCCACTCTTTTTCACAGGGAAGATGGGACTATTGGCAGTGCTGGACGTTCTTACCAGAATGCCCTGTTGTAGCAAGCGCTCTATTACTGGGTAAACTCCTAACTCCACCTCTGGCTTCAGAGGGTACTGTGGGATTTTTGGAGCTATCCTACCATCTTTTACTTGTACAACTACCGGAGCTACGTTTGCCATTAATCCAGTGTCCTGTCCATCTTTAGTCCAAAGTGACTCTGGTATCTGAGATGTCATTTCTTCTACTTGGGAGGGAGTCCTATTTGTCATAATGGTATGTGACATTAATTTTGATGGGGAGTCTAACATGTCTCGCACTTCCTGAGCGTGATTCTCAGGTATGTCCAAGAATACACCTTCAGGAGTACAATAAATGACGCACCCCATTTTACACAGTAAGTCTCTTCCCAGGAGATTGGTCGGTGCCGATGCAGCCAGCAAAAAGGAATGCTTGGTATGTAAAGGCCCTATTGTAATCTCGGCTGGCTTGCTAACAGGGTAATGCTGGACTACTCCTGTTACTCCCATGGCTGGAATTGTCCTACCAGTGGTTCTCCTGCCCACTGTCGAATTTATCACTGATTTGGCCGCCCCCGTATCTACAAGAAAGTTTAATGATTTACCAGCTACATTAATTGCAACTTCGGGTTCACTTCCAAGGCTTGCAATCAATTTTACTGGCTGCAGATTACATGTATGGCCACACCCCTATTGGGTATGGTGACCTCCCTGAATCCCGCTGGCAGCAACTACTTGTGAGGGAGTTAGCTGGGAACTACCAGAGGCGTGCCAGTCTCTGTTCGGGGGGTATCTTTTTGTTTCCCCTGTATGTGGCTCATAACTCCGTCTCTGTGGACCCTGATCCCAATGTCGTGTGTCGTGTCGTTGTCTAGGGGGTTGATAAGATTTTTGTACATTTCTCGATCTACAGTCTCGTGCAAAGTGTCCCTGTTTGTGACAAAAATAACATGTTACCACGTTTGACTTACCCACAGGGTTTGGTGATATTAACACAGGCTGTTTTGTGGTCAGGGCCTGTATACTTACTGACATTAACTTATCACCTTGTGACTCCCTGTGTCTGGTGATATTCCGGTCGTGATCAATAGCAGCCTCTCTCAAAGTAGCCACAGACAGACCTCGCCAACATGGTTGTGTGGTCTGTACCCTAGTCTTTAATGACTCTTTTAAACCATCCATCAGTACCGATACTGCTACTTCTCGATGGTTTATGTTTGTTTTAATGTCCTCTATGCCTGTGTATTTTGCCATCTCTGATAATGCTCTGTGAAAATACTCTGCAGCTGTTTCTGACTCCTTTTGTTTAATGGAGAATATCTTGTTCCATTTAACTACCGCTGGGAAATACTCCTTTAACTGTAAACTTATTCTTTTTACATTATCTTTGTTGTACACATCTGTAAGAGGTACATCCTGATCTAATCCACAGTCAGCTAAAAATTGAGTTGCGTCGACATTGGAGGGTAAACAAGCTCTTAGCAGTACTTGCCAATCTTTATTATTGGGCTCTAAAGTGTTTCCTAGGTCTCTGATGTATTTTTGGCTAGCAACTAAATCTTTTCTAGGGTCAGGGAATTCAGACACTATGGTCCTTAATTCCATTCGGGTAAACGGGCTATACATGGCGATGTTCCTAACAGGAGTGACTCCTGAAGTGTCCGTTTTCCCATTTGGCACTACTATTACCTTAACAGGATTAATTCTAACAACATCATTCTGTGTAGATTCTGCAGTTTGTGGTGAAATAGTTTCAGCATAGTGTATGGTGCCGTACTTACCCGTTGATACGACCTCACCTGTCCCTCCGCTAAAGGGCTTTGTTACTAATCTTATGGGTTGGGCCGTGCCTACTGTTGTTTCTGATATGGTGGCTGCTAGAGAGAGCGCTGATATTGTTGCCGATTCGTCCTCTTGATCACACTCCTGGGGAAAGTTCAAAACAGGGTACAACTTGCACGGGTTAATACTTGCATTGGTTAATTGGTTAACATTATCTTTAACATTTACACAGTTGCTAAGTGTTTGTTTGTTACACCTTAGTGCGTCATTCTCCGCAACCAATTTCTCTCCTGATATGTATGGTGGCGGTGGGGCCGTGGCTATCAGTTTCCTGATCGAGCCAGATCCCGCCGCCTGAGCCAATCCTCTCTGTATGTCACCCTCCTGTTGCCACAACTGCAAATAATCATAATGCTTAATTCGTCTCTTTGCTGATTTAATGAGACATATCCTTCTCCTTAAATTCGTTAACACTTCTGTGCTGAAGCTACCTACTCTTGGGAATTTCTCCCCGTCATGTACTGTCATTCTCTCCCATTCATCACATAAAGCTTCTGTGTGACTTCCGTACTTTTCACACATTACGTACCTTGCCGACCCGACTGGTCGGTTTATAGAATCAACCCGAACCGAGGTTGATCGCCCCCTTCCTGAACAACTGGCCCCCATAATTTGCAGGTGTTACGGAACCTTACAAAAAACCAAGATATTCACGATAGGTTGGCGGTGAAGTTTACCGAGCACCTCACTCACTCGCCCACGCCGACCAATACGACCTGATCACACTGATATAGTGCTGGCGTACTCGACCCAGGGCCCCTATTAACCTTTGTTTACTGGAACATGTGAGTGTGATCCGCAGAGCATTAACCCTTTCCAGTAAAGGTGTGGTTGTCAGATAGTTCCTGAGTGACCAGCGAACTTCCCTTTTTGAAAAAATAAAAAATTACACAAATCACGTTAGAATGTACAAATAGCGTTTATGACCTTCGTACACAAATAGTACCGGTCAGGTTTACTAATGCACACAATTACGTGCGGTACAATCGTTCAGCACATAAGCAACTAATCTTATGTACGGAGCGACCAGCGGAATCGAAAATTGCGGCTGCGAATTCCTTCAGCAAGAGCTTGTATGGCCTATATGGGTGTTGCACCAACCCTTTTTTTTTTTTTTGGTGTTGTGCCTGTGGACTCTATAGCGGACTTCCTTGTCTGCTGTACCTAGACCTCCTGGTCTGTTATGACCTCCTGGTCTGCTACAGTATGACCTCCTGGTCTGCTATACTCTAATGCTCAAATTTTTTGTTTAACCAAGGATGCCTCCCTAGCCACCGTGCATGTCACTTACACGTATGTACCTTCACGAGAACTCGATGATTTCTTTTGGTTCAATCCTCAAAATTGTAAAAACACACTCACTCACCACATATACACTTTTGTTTCTATTTCTATTTCTGCGCAGAAATTTCTCTTTAGACCAGATGTGTTACAAATTAGGAGAAGGATCTATTAATTTAAATTTCGAATTTAAAATAGATTTGCGCTACTTATCGCCTGTTGCGCTATTTATCGCCTGTTGCGTTACTTAAAAATCAACACTATCGTGTGACTTGAGTTACGTGGGCGTACCCAGACGCTCCGTTGCGTAATTTACGCTGCGTGCGTCGGCCTTTGCGTACGCGAGTCTCCCTTTGTTAGAGACACGTGTACACCAGTCTTTGTCCACCGTAACACAACTAACACGTTTTATCAATGTAGATGATCCTCGATCATCTATCGCACACCACACCAATCTCTCCTTTTACCTTTAGGTAGAGCTGTGTGTATTTCTATACCTTAACTGTATTACCTTTACTCTTTAACTATGAAATAGCGGCAAATCTCTCTTAGTACGTTTATCAATTATACAATGGCAAACAGGAGAGTGATATATGAAAATACACGAATGAAAAGAAATGCAGATATGCGTGCGTGTGTACGCAAGACAGAAATAAACAGTTTTAAAAAGACACTATCGTTTTGTTCTTACCTCCGGTCCCGGATTCCTTCAGCACCCTTTACTAAGCGAAGCAGACGCTTATCCAAACAGCACTACGAGGAATATGACCTCCCGCCCTTTGCTGCTGGATAATGTCTGCTGAAATTACCTAGTGCAGATATGTGAAGGACGGGCGAGCCGCCAATTGATAAAGCTAAATATTTATCTTATATAAAACCCTTTATGAGGTCTAAGAACACTGTACGCTATTCACGTATGGAGTACCGTAAGGGTACGCTCGTTGCGTAGCAATCGCTTAGCCGTAGTCGAGACGCTCAAGCGTCACGTTCGCTCACGGCCAAGAGATCACAGGCAGGCACGCTATTGGCTGCTGTCTAACGTAATGATTCGCTATAGCGTAGCGAACGCTCGGGACCACGAGGAGATCACCAGCGGCGCTGACGCTCACAATGTTAAACCTTTATATCTAAACCATAAACAGTATATTATGCAGTAAAACCTTAGTGTAGAAATAGGGTGTAGATGCAACCTAGTGTAACCTTATTAACTCAAATGCTGTTCGAGCATCACCGACGCTCTGAGAATACTAAACACTATAAGAAATACACAGATACCTGGGCTTAGGGTCCAACGCCTAATATATATATATTATGAATGATATACTTGCAAAAGAATTAACACAATACAAGTCATACACTACAATATAACATAGACTACCTAACCAGATAACTACACAGGAAATACAATACAATACAATTATGTTTTAAGGGAAAATAAGAGAGAAAGAGGAGAAGCGAGAGAGAGAGAAATGGCCCACAATAACAGTAAGAACAATATGGTTGCGGAGAAACACTTACGCACAAGGGGAAACGATCGCATGCGCCTCTGGACATCCAGCTCCCGATTTTCAGCAATGATAACCGTTGAAGAGTGAGCTGGATGTGATCGGCTTGTCTATTTATGCCCCACACACAATACAATTCAATGGTCCCTACAATCTCATTGTTCATTGGACACAGGAATTCCTCCTCGCACTATAACAAAAGGTCATAGGTTGATTCATACAGGTGGGCTGTGACGATTTCCAACAGCTCAGGTGGGAGGGAAACTGGGTTTCCTGCCGCATGGCTAAGTAAGAGCAAATAATAGTAAATGGACATAAACTTCTTATGTCCATAGCTATTCGCACGAGCGATTAATCCGCTCCAAACCAACACCGGAATATTGCTAATTAAATACTCTTCCGATGGGTACTAAACACCACTGTATGACTCCTGTTAGACCCTTCGTACAATACAAAGAGGGATCCCCCTGTCCAGGAACATGCTATATTAACTAAACTTTCAGAATCTATCAAAGGGACCATGATCTACAAAATACATTATATAGTTAAAATATGTAACGATTGAGTCGCACGCTACGATCACATAAACTCTACCGTAAATACGCATACCGTGCGCCTGCGGGTGCCCGCGACTGTGAGTATGCGCACGTACGGGAGAGCGTACGCATGCGCAGTGCGGACGTGTATGAGGTGCAAATATGGCAGTGTGTATAGAGATATTTTTCTGACTTTGACAACATAAATGTGCTGGAATTAAGGGCCATATACAACGGCCTGAGACAGGCGGAGCACCTTCTTCGCAACCTACCGGTTCTGATACAGTCGGACAACGTCACAGCCGTGGCGCATGTAAATCGACAAGGCGGAACAAAGAGCAGAGCAGCAATGGCAGAGACCACAAGGATTCTTCGCTGGGTGGAAAATCACGTGAGCGCTCTGTCAGCAGTATTCATTCCAGGAGTGGACAACTGGGAAGCAGACTTCCTCAGCAGACACGATCTCCATCCAGGAGAGTGGGGACTTCATCAAGAGGTCTTTGCAGAAGTGACAAGTTGCTGGGGACTCCCTCAAATAGACATGATGGCGTCACGCCTCAACAAGAAGCTTCGGACGTATTGTTCAAGGTCAAGGGACCCACAGGCGATAGTGGTGGACGCGCTGGTAACACCATGGGTGTATCAGGCGGTCTATGTGTTCCCTCCACTTCCGCTCATCTCGAAAATATTGAGAATAATAAGAACAAAGGTTCAGACGATACTCATTGGCCCTCATTTCGAGTTGTTCGCTCGCTAGCTGCTTTTAGCAGCATTGCACACGCTAAGCCGCCGCCCTCTGGGAGTGTATTTTAGCTTAGCAGAATTGCGAACGAAAGATTAGCAGAATTGCGAATAGAAAATTCTTAGCAGTTTCTGAGTAGCTCCAGACTTACTCAGCCATTGCGATCAGTTCAGTCAGTTTTGTTTCTGGTTTGACGTCACAAACACACCCAGCGTTCGCCCAGACACTCCCAGCGTTTTTTCGCACACGCCCAGAAAACGGCCAGTTTCCACCCAGAAACACCCACTTCCTGTCAATCACACTCCGATCACCAGAACGATGAAAAATCCTCGTTATGCCGTGAGTAAAATACCTAACTTTTGTGTAAAATAACTAAGCGCATGCGCTCTGCGAACCTTGCGCATGCGCAGTAAGCGACTAATCGCAATATAGCGAAAATCGGCAACGAGCAAACAACTTGGAATGACCACCTTTGTTCCAGTTTGGCCTCGAAGGGCCTGGTATCCAGATCTTCATGAAATGCTCACGGAAGATCCTTGGCCTCTTCCTCTCAGAGAGGACCTGTTACAACAGGGGCCGTTTGTGTTCCAGGACTTACCGCGATTACGTTTGACGGCATGGCGGTTGAACGCCAGATCCTAGCTAGGAAAAGTATTCCAGGGGAAGTCATCCCTACTCTACTTAAAGCTAGGAAGGAGGTAACGGCAAAGCACTATCACTGTATCTGGAGGAAGTATGTTTCTTGGTGTCAATCCAAGAATGCTCCTACAGAGGATTTCCAGCTGGGTCGTTTTCTCCATTTTCTACAGACAGGAGTGGATATGGTCCTGAAGGTAGGCTCCATTAAGGTGCAGATTTCGGCATTATCAATATTCTTTCAGAAGGAATTGGCTTCTCTTCCAGAAGTACAGACTTTTGTGAAGGGAGTACTGCACATCCAACCTCCTTTTGTGCCCCCAGTGGTGTTACAGTTCCTTAAATCAGATTGGTTTGAACCTCTTCAAACAGTTTGACTTGAAATTTCTCACTTGGAAAGTGGTCATGTTATTGGCCTTGGCTTCAGCAAGGCGGGTATCAGAATTGGTGGCCTTGTCTCACAAGAGCCCCTATCTGATTTGCCATGTAGATAGAGTGGAATTGAGAACTCGTCCTCAATTTTTACCCAAGGTGGTTTCGTCGTTTCACATGAACCAACCTATTGTGGTGCCGGTGGCTACGGATGTCTTGGAGGATTCCAAGTCCCTTGATGTGGTCAGGGCTTTAAAAATCTATGTAGCCAGAATGGCTCGTATTAGGAAAACAGAGGCACCATTTGTCCTGTATGCGGCCAACAAGATTGGCGCGCCTGCTTCCAAGCAGACTATTGCACGCTGGATCTGTAACACGATTCAGCAGGCTCATTCTACGGCTGGATTGCCATTACCAAAATCGGTAAATGCCCATTCCACTAGGAAGGTGGGCTCATCTTGGGCGGCTGCCCGAGGCGTCTTGGCATTACAGCTTTGCCGAGCAGCTACTTGGTCGGGGTCAAACACTTTTGCAAAGTTCTACAAGTTTGATTCCCTGGCTGATGAGGACCTCATGTTTGCTCAATCGGTGCTGCAGAGTCATCCGCACTCTCTCGCCTGCTCTGGAGCTTTGGTATAAACCCCATGGTCCTTACGGAGTCCCCAGCATCCTCTAGGACGTAAGAGAAAATAAGATTTTAAACCTACCGGTAAATCTTTTTCTCCTAGTCCGTAGAGGATGCTGGGCGCCCGTCCCAGTGTGGACTGAAATCTGCAATAATTGTACATAGTTATTGATAAGGTACACACAGGTTGTGTTGCTGTTGAAATCAGGTTGTTGCTGTTTTCTGTTGTTGTTCATACTGTTAACTGGTTTACTTATAAACCATGTTGTACGGTGTTTTTGTGGTGTGAGCTGGTATGTGTCCCACCCTTGATTAACAAAATCATTTTCCTCGAAATGTCCGTCTCCTCTGGGCACAGTTCCTATAACTGGAGTCTGGAGGAGGGGCATAGAGGGAGGAGCCAGTTTACGCCCATTAAAGGTTTTAAAGTGCCCATGTCTCCTGCGGAGCCCGTCTATACCCCATGGTCCTTACGGAGTCCCCAGCATCTTCTACGGACTAGGAGAAAAAGATTTACCGGTAGGTTTAAAATCTTATTTTCTTTCTCTTACGTCCTAGCAGGGCCGGCGCTACCATTAGGCAGCTGCCTATGGGCGCCGGCACTTGGAGGACGGTGCTGAGAGTACCAAAAAAAATGAGGCACCCGCGCCGCTCTCTGCTCACCCGGGTTGGAGACACATGTCCGGCGCTGTTCCATCTTCCCCCTGCTACGTCACTCACATCCCCCTTCCTGCCGTCCATCGCGATGACTGGGGGCGGCAACTTCACCAGGGTGGAAAGGAGGATTTCTTCAACTGCCGGCAGATCTGGCCCCACTCGTAGCGCGTCCTGACCAGTGGCGGATGTTGGAAGAGCAGAAGGTGGGACAGGAGGAGGGGGTCAGAGGACTAGGTACATATTTGCTGCAGGCAGCCGGCGGGGATAAGTGGCCAGGCTGATTGATGAGCTGCTGCTGGTCGGTGCTGCACAGTAGTGTGCTCACAGTCAGCCGTCTGTACTGAGAGGCTGGACTGACTGGGGAGAGTAGGCGGCAGGTGGAGCTGAGAAGGGCAGAAGTAACTAGGAGCCTCAGAGGGGTAAGGTGGGAGGAAGTATCACTGACAGAGGAGCCCGCTGGTGATCGTGGCTGCAGACTGCTGCTCACTGACAGGCAGATGTCTGCCTGTGCAAGTGTGAGAACGAAGCAACAAGGGGCTGGGATCACCAGGACCAGTGGTCTCCTCTGTCAGCCTTGTGCTCATTACATACAGGTGCAGGGACACACTGGGGGCCCAACCATCTGTATGAATGCGCATGCTGTAAATGGGGGCAAGCGGGCACTAAAGACATGGGTGTACCACGAGTCGTGGGGTGTGGACTTGCGGCATGCCCCCATTTACATAGAGATGGGCGGAGGCACGTGACACGCACATGGGGGAAGCGGAGGCGTGGACTCGCGGCACTCTATTTCTATTGAGATGAGAGGGGAGGCTGGGGAGCAGGCAGACCAGAGAGCTGCCGCTCCTGATTGGCTGCCGGTCCGCGGCAGATTTGAAATAGCGCCACGGTCATCATAGGAGCCAATGCGCACCAAAGGCCATTGACCACAGCCTCCTCCTACGTTGCACCGCCACTGCCCTCAGCCTCCTCTGCCGCCCTCAGTCCTCTGCACCTCCGCAACATCTCCGAAGACCACAGCCTCCTTTGCCCCACGCCGACCACAGCCTCCTCATGCACCGCAGCTGCTAAATAGGTAATCTTACCCTGCTGCCTTTCTCTCTCTAGTCCCTACTGTATGCTCTTGCTGTCCCTCTCTCTGTCACTCTCCCTGTCCATATGTCCCTGCTGTCACTTTCCCTGTCGTCACTTTCCCTGTCCCTGCTGTCACTTTCCCTGTCCCTGCTGTCACTTTCCTGTCCCTCTGTCAATCTCACTGTCCCTGCTGTCACTTTCCCTGTCACTCTCCCTGTCGCTATGTCCCTGCTGTCACTTTCCCTGTCACTCTCACTGTCCCTTCTGTCACTTTCCCTGTCTCTCTCTCCCTGCCCCTGCTGTCACTTTCCCTGTCTCTCTGTCACTGTCCCTGCTGTCACTCACCCTGAATTTTGTCTCATTGCCTGTGGCATAATGTGAATTTTCGGCTCATGTCGTGTGCTATAATGTGAATTTCGACTCATACCATGTGCTATAATGTGAATTTCAGCTCGTACCATGGTGGTCATTCCGAGTTGTTCGCTCGTTGCCGATTTTCGCTATGCTGCAGTTTGTTGCTAAATGCGCATGCGCATGATACGCAGAGTGCATGCGCTAAGTTATTTTCTCTGACGTCCTAGTGGATGCTGGGAACTCCGAAAGGACCATGGGGAATAGCGGGCTCCGAAGGAGGCTGGGCACTCTAGAAAGATTTATGACTACCTGGTGTGCACTGGCTCCTCCCACTATGACCCTCCTCCAAGCCTCAGTTAGATCTTGTGCCCGGCCGAGGTTGGATGCACACTAGGGGCTCTCCTGAGCCTCTAGAAAGAAAGTATAGAATTAGTTTTTTTATTTTCAGTGAGACCTGCTGGCAACAGGCTCACTGCAGCGAGGGACTAAGGGGAGAAGAAGCGAACCTGCCTGCTTGCAGCCAGCTTGGGCTTCTTAGGCTACTGGACACCATTAGCTCCAGAGGGATCGACCGCAGGCCCAGCCTTGGTGTTCGGTCCCGGAGCCGCGCCGCCGTCCCCCTTACAGAGCCAGAAGCAAGAAGAGGTCCGGAAAAGCGGCGGCAGAAGACATCAGTCTTCACCAAGGTAGCGCACAGCACTGCAGCTGTGCGCCATTGCTCCTCATACACACTTCACACTCCGGTCACTGATGGTGCTGGGCGCTTGGGGGGGGCGCCCTGAGCAGCAATAAAAACACCTTGGCTGGCAAAAATACCACAATATATAGCCCCAGAGGCTATATATGTGGTAAATACCCCTGCCAGAATCCAGAAAAAAGCGGGAGAATAGGCCGCGGAAAAGGGGCGGAGCTATCTCCCTCAGACACACTGGCGCCATTTTCTCTTCACAGTGCAACTGGAAGAAAGCTCCCCAGGCTCTCCCCTGTAGTTTTCAGGCTCAACGGGTTAAAAAGAGAGGGGGGGCACTAAATTTAGGCGCAATATTGTATATACAAGCAGCTATGGGGGAAAATTCACTCAGTTATAGTGTTAATCCCCACATTATATAGCGCTTTGGTGTGTGCTGGCATACTCTCTCTCTGTCTCCCCAAAGGGCTTTGTGGGGTCCTGTCCTCAGTCAGAGCATTCCCTGTGTGTGTGCGGTGTGTCGGTACGGCTGTGTCGACATGTTTGAGGAGGAGGCTTATATAGTGACGGAGCAGATGCCGATAAATGTGATGTCGCCCCCTGTGGGGCCGACACCAGAGTGGATGGTTAGGTGAAAGGTATTAACCGACAGTGTCAACTCCTTACATAAAAGGGCGGATGACGTAACAGCTGTGGGACAGCCGGCTTCTCAGCCCGCGCCTGCCCAGGCGTCTCAAAGGCCATCAGGGGCTCAAAAACGCCCGCTCATTCAGATGGCAGACACAGATGTCGACACGGAGTCTGACTCCAGTGTCGACAAGGTTGAGACATATACACAATCCACTAGGAACATCCGTGACTTGATCCCGGCAATAAAAAATGTGTTACACATTTCTGACATTAACCTCTAAAAATGGGTTTTTATGTTTGGGGAGAAAAAGCAGGCAGTGTTTTGTTCCCCCATCAGATGAATGAATGAAGTGTGTAAAAAGCGTGGGTTCCCCCTGATAAGAAACTGGTAATTTCTAAAAAGTTACTGATGGCGTACCTTTTCCCGCCAGAGGATAAGTTACGCTGGGAGATATCCCCTAGGGTGGATAAGGCGCTCACACGGTTGTCAAAATAGGTGGCACTGCCGTTTTAGGAACGGCCACTTTGAAGGTACCTGTTGATAAAAAGCAGGAGGCTATCCTGAAGTCTGTATTTACACACTCAGGTACTAGACTGAAACCTGCAGAGCGTGCTGCTGCAGCGTGGTCGGTGACCCTGTCAAACATACTAGTTTGCTAACATGAGAACATATTAAAGACGTCGTCTTATATATGAGGGATGCACAGAGGGATATTTTGCCGGCTGGCATCCAAAATGAATGTAATGTCCATTCTGTCAGGAGGGTATTAGAGACCTGTCACTGGACAGGTGATGCTGACTTTAAAAGGCGCATCGAGATTCTGCCTTATAAGGGTGAGGAATTATTTGGGGATGGTCTCTAGGACCTCGTATCCGCAGCAACAGCTGGGAAAAATTTTTTTTACCTCAGTTTTCCTCACAGACTAAGAAAGCACTGTATTATCAGGTACAGTCCTTTCAGCTTCAGAAAAGCAAGCGGGTCAAAGGCGCTTCCTTTCTGTACAGAGACAAGGGAAGAGGGAAAGAGCTGCACCAGTCAGCCTGTTCCCAGAATCATAATTCTTCTCTCGCTTCCTCTGAGTCCACAGCATGACGCGGGGGCTCCACAGGTGTAGCCAGGTACGGTGGGGGGCCGTCTCAAAAATTTCAGCGATCAGTGGGCTCGCTCACAGGTGGATCCCTGTTTCATTCAAGTAGTATTTCAGGGGTACAAGCTGGAATTCGAGATGTCTTTCCCCCGCCGTTTCCTCAAATATGCCTTGCCGACAACTCCCTCAGGCAGGGAGGCTGTGCTAGAGGCAATTAATAAGCTGTATTCCCAGCAGGTAATACTTAAGGTGCCCCTACTTCAACAAGGACGGGGTTACTATTCCACACGGTTTGGGGTACCGAAACCGCATGGTTCGGTGTGACCCTTTTTTATATTTAAAATCCTTGAACACATACATAAAAAAATTCAAGTTCAAGATGGAATCGCTCAGGGCGGTTATTGCAAGCCTGGACGAGGGGGATTACATGGTATCCCGGGACATCAAGGATGCTTACCTGCATGTCCCCATTTACTATCCTCGCCAGGAGTACCTCAGATTTGTGGTACAGGATTACCATTATCAAGTCCAGACTCTGCCGTTTGGACTGTACATGGCACCGAGGGTGTTACCAAGGTAATGGCCGGAATGATGATACTCCTTCGAAAAAGGGGAGTTTTAATTATCCCGTACTTGGACAATCTCCTTATAAGGGCGAGGTCCAAGGAGCAGTTGCTAGTCGGGGTAGCACTATTTTGGAAAGTGCTACAACAGCACGGTTGGATTCTAAACAGTTCAAAGTCACAGCTGGTTCCTACGACACGTCTACTGTTCCTGGGGATGGTTCTGGACACAGACCAGAAAGTGTTTCTCCCGGAGGAGAAAGCCAAGGAGCTGTCATCTCTAGTCAGAGACCTCCTGAAGCCAAAACAGTTATCGGTGCATCATTGCACGCGAGTCCTGGGAAAAATGATAGCTTCCTATGAAGCAATCCCATTCGGCAGGTTCCATGTAAGAACTTTTCAGGGGGACCTGTTAGACAAGTGGTCCGGATCACATCTTCAGATCCATCGGCTGATAACCCTGTCTCCAAGGACCAGGGTATCTCTACTGTAGTGGCTGCAGAGTGCCCATCTTCAAGAGGGCCGCAGGTTCGACATACAGGACTAGGTCCTAGTGACCATGGATGCCAGCCTTTGAGGCTGGGGGGCAGTCACACAGGGAAGAAACTTCCAGGGACTTTGGTCAAGTCAGGTGACTTCCCTACATAAATATTCTGGAACTGAGGGCCATTTACAATGCCCTGAGTCAGGCAAGGCCTCTGCTTCAAAACCAGCCGGTCCTGATCCAATCAGACAACATCACGGCAGTCGCCCATGTAAACCAACAGGGCGGCACTAGAAGCAGGAGGGCGATGGCAGAAGCCACAAGGATTCTCCGATGGGCGGAAAATCATGTGTTAGCACTGTCAGCAGTGTTCATTCCCGGAGTGGACAACTGGGAAGCAGATCTTCTCAGCAGACACGACTTCCACCCGAGAGAGTGGGGACTTCATCCAGAAGTCTTCCAAAGGATTGTACACCATTGGGAAAGGCCACAGGTGGACATGAAGGCGTCCCGCCTCAACAAAAAGCTATAAAAGATATTGCGCCAGGTCAAGGGACCTTCAGGCGATAGCTGTGGACGCTCTGGTAGCACCGTGGGTGTACCAGTCGGTTTATGTGTTCCCCCCTCTGCCTCTCATACCAAAGGTACTGAGAATAATAAGAAGGCGAGGAGTAAGAACGATACTCGTGGTTCCGGATTGGCCAAGAAGAGCCTGGTACCCAGAACTTCAAGAAATTATATCAGAGGACCCATGGCCTCTGCCGCTCAGACAGGACCTGCTGCAGCAGGGGCCCTGTCTGTTCCAGGACTTACCGCGGCTGCGTTTTGATGGCATGGCGGTTGAACGCCGGATCCTAAAGGAAAAGGGCATTCCGGAGGAAGTCATTCCTACGCTGATTCAAGCCAGGAAAGATGTAACTGCAAAACATTATCACCGCATATGGCGGAAATATGTTGCTTGGTGTGAGGCCAAAAAAGGCCCCAACAGAGGAATTTCAACTAGGTCGATTTCTGCATTGTGTCTATGGGCCTAAAATTAGGCTCCATTAAGATACAGATCTCGGCTCTGTCGATTTTCTTCCAGAAAGAATTAGCTTCAGTACCTGAAGTTCAGACATTGTAAAAGGAGTGCTGCATATTCAGCCCCCGGTTGTGCCTCCAGTGGCACCTTGGGATCTCAACGTGGTGTTGAGTTTCTTCAAATCACATTGGTTTGAACCACTAAAAACCGTGGATCTAAAATATCTCACGCGGAAAGTGGTCATGTTATTGGCCTTGGCTTCGGCCAGGCGTGTATCAGAATTGGCGGCTTTGTTATATAAAAGTCCTTATCTGATTTTCCATATGGATAGGGCAGAATTGAGGACTCGTCCCCAGTTTCTCCCTAAGGTGGTATCAGCGTTTCACTTGAACCAACCTATTGTGATGCCTGCGGCTACTAGGGACTTGGAGGATTCCAAGTTACTGGACGTAGTCAGGGCCTTGAAAAATTATGTTTCCAGGACGGCTAGAGTCAGGAAAATTGACGCGCTATTTATCCTGTATGCACCCAACAGGCTGGGTGCTCCTGCTTCTAAGCAGACTATCGCTCGCTAGATCTGTGACACGATTCAGCAGGCGCATTCTGCGGCTGGACTGCCGCATCCTAAATCAGTGAAAGCCCATTCCACAGGGAAGGTGGGCTCATCTTGGGCGGCTGCCCGAGGGGTCTCGGCTTTACAACTTTGCCGAGCTGTTACTTGGTCAGGGGCAAACACGTTTGCAAAATTCTACAAATTTGATACCCTGGCTGAGGAGGACCTTGAGTTCTCTCATTCGGTGCTGCAGAGTCATCCGCACTCTCCCGCCCGTTTGGGAGCTTTGGTATAATCCCCATGGTCCTTTCGGAGTTCCCAGCATCCACTAGGACGTCAGAGAAAGTAAGATTTTACTCACCGGTAAATCTATTTCTCGTAGTCCGTAGTGGATGCTGGGCGCCCATCCCAAGTGCGGACTGTCTGCAATACTTGTAAATAGTTATTGCTAACTAAAGGGTTATTGTTGAGCCATCTGTTGAGAGGCTCAGTTGTTTTCATACTGTCAAACTGGATATAGTATCACGAGTTGTACGGTGTGATTGGTGTGGCTGGTATGAGTCTTACCCGGGATTCAAAATCTTTCCTTATTATGTCAGCTCGTCCGGGCACAGTGTCCTAACTGAGGCTTGGAGGAGGGTCATAGTGGGAGGAGCCAGTGCACACCAGGTAGTCATAAATCTTTCTAGAGTGCCCAGCCTCCTTCGGAGCCCGCTATTCCCCATGGTCCTTTCGGAGTTCCCAGCATCCACTACGGACTACGAGAAATAGATTTACCGGTGAGTAAAATCTTATTTTACACAAAACTTAGTAGATTTGCTGGTGTACTTGCGGCGCTTTTCAGTCGCAGTGCTGATCGGTGAATGATTGACAGGAAAGGGGCATTTCTGGGAGGTAACTGAGCGTTTTCCGGGAGTGTGCTAAAAAAACGCAGGCGTGTCAGGGAAAAACGCGGGATTGTCTGGAGAAACGGAGGAGTGGCTGGCCGGACGCTGGCCGTGTTTGTGACGTCAAACCAGGAACTAAACGGACTGAGCTGATCGCAATCTAGGAGTAGGTCTGGAGCTACTCAGAAACTGCATGAAAATATTTAGTAGCAGTTCTGCTAATCTTTCGTTTGCTATTCTGCTAAGCTAAGATACACTCCCAGAGGGCGGCGGCCTAGCGTTTGCAATGCTGCTAAAAGCAGCTAGCGAGCACTTAACTCGGAATGAGGGCCCATGTGCTATAATGTTAATTTCTCATACGTCCTAGAGGATGCTGGGGTCCACTTCAGTACCATGGGGTATAGATGGTTCCGCAGGAGCCATGGGCACTTTAAGACTTTTCCAGAGTGTGAACTGGCTCCTCCCTCTATGCACCTCCTCCAGACCTCAGTTTAGAAAATGTGCCCAGGCAGACTGGTTGCACTCTAGTGGAGCTCTACTGAGTTCTAAATAAAAGACTTTATGTTAGGTTTGTTATTTTCAGGTAGACTGCTGGCAACAGTTTCCCTGCTTCGTGGGACTTAGGGGGAAGAAGTAGGAACCAACTTCTGGAATAGTTTCATGGCTCTGCTTCTTGCTGAGAGGACACCATTAGCTCCTGAAGGGTACTGAACACTAGCTGCGGCTATGCACTCACTCCCACAGCACGCCGTCACCCCCCTAACATAGCCAGAAGTCAGAAGACTGGTGAGTAATATTACCGGAGATCTGCAAGAGGGACCTCCGGTTATCGTGACGGCTCAAGGTACCGCGCAGCGGGCGGAAACGTTGCGCAAGCATGCTATCCATAACAGCGCACAGCAGGGCCCTGGGCAGCATGAAACCTACTCTTACACTGGCAAAAGGTAGCATATGATGCCATGGCACAGTCCTACACCCCTGCCAGTATAAACATTTTGTGATGAATTCTGAGGGGAAACGCGCCATTACAGGGGGCGGGGCTTCCTCCTCAGTCAGCCAGCACACTGCTCAGCACCATTTTCTCCAAGCAAGCTGCAGGGGAAGAAACGCTGGTCCTCCTCCACTTCTGAATCAAGTATCAGGGTGCAAATAAGTGGGGGCAGAGTGTAAATTGGTGCTCAATTAGACTATTTGGCATTATAAAAGTGCTAAAGGTCTCTGTGGACATTTTACATGACACAGGGATTTTAGTCATTGGCGCTGAGTTGTGAACTGGCAAGTCCCTTTCTGTGTTCTTCTGACAGATTTTACTCTGGATCTGTCCCCTATAAGCCCCGGAGTGTCTGTGGTGTGTTTGTGCACGTGTGTGACATGTGTGAGGCAGGGAGCTCTTCCCCTGAGGGAGCCATTTTAGGGACACAGAGTTGTAATGTGGTGGCGCTGCCGGCACACCACGAGCCTGAATGGGTGAAAGAATTACGTGATAGTGTTAATCATATCAATAAGAGATTGGATAAGTCTGAATCTCATGCAGAAACCTAGAGAAAATCCGTGGAAGATGTGATTTTTAATAGTTCTGCTTTTTCATCCACAGGGGACCCCTCTGGGTCACATAAAAGGTCATTTGCACAAGTAGTACAAACTGATACCGACACGGACTCTGATTGCTATGTCGACACTAGTGATTCCAGGGGAATAGATCCAAAATTTGCGAAAAACATTCAATACATGATTGTTGCTATAAAGGAGGTTTTTAGAAGTTACGGAGCCCCCTCCTTTACCACAGGAGAAGGCTTACTTTTATAAAGAAAAGAAAATGAATGTAGCTTTTCCTCCATCTCATGAACTGAACAGTCTCTTTGAGGGAGTCTGGGCAAACCCTGAAAAGAAATTTCAGATTCCCAAAAGAATTCAGGTAGCTTACCCCTTCCCTGCAGAGGACAGGAAAAGGTGGGAGTCACCCCCCGTTTTAGACAGTGCCCTGTCACGGTTAACTAAAAAGGTGATTCTCCCTGCGCCTGGGACGGTTTCACTAAAAGAGCCGGCAGACCGCAAGTTAGAGACTACGTTGAAATCTATTTATGTGGCCAATGGGACACTAATCAGGCCTACCATTGCCTGTGCGTGGGTGAGTAGTGCTATTGAAAAGTGGTCAGAAAACTTGTCATCAGAATTTGACACAATAGATAGCCGAGATACTCCTTACATTAGGTCATAGCAAAGATGCTGCTGCGCACATGCTAGAAGCCATGAAAGATATTGGTCTCTTGGGATCAATAGCTGCGACCATGGCAATCTCAGCACGGAGGGCGTTGTGGAGTCGCCAGTGGAATGCTGACGCAGATTCCAAAAAGAATATGGAGGCTCTCCCGTATAAAGGCGAAGCCTTGTTTGGAGATGGCCTGGATGCCTTACCGCAGGTAAGTCGACATTCTTGCCTAATGCTCCTGCACCGGCAAAAAAGACACATCACTCTCAGATGCAGTCCTTTCGGCCCAATAAGTACAAAAAGGGTAAAGGTGCCCCTTTCATTGCGGGCAAAGGAAGGGGAAAAGGCAAAAAGTCCACAGCGTCTCCAGGATCACAGGAGCAGAAATCAACTTCTGCTTCTGCCAAATCTTTAGCATGACGCTAGGACTCCTTTGCGGGAGTCCGCTCAGGTGGGGGCACGTCTGAAACTTTTCAGTCAGTTCTAGGTTCAATCTGGCCTGGACCTGTGGATCCTGCAAATAGTGTCCCACGGGTACAAACTGGAGTTTCAAGACGTTCCCCATGCCGATTTTTCATATCGGCCTTACCAGCTTTGATCACAGACAGGGAGGTGGTAGCAGCAGCAATACAAAAATTGTGTCAGGATCAAGTCATTGTCCTGGTTCCCCTATCACAACAAGGAGAAGGGTTTTATTCAAGCCTCTTCGTAGTCCCGAAGCCGGATGGCTCAGTGAGACCGATTCAAAACCTGAAAACACTGAATCTCTACCTGCAAAGGTTCAAGTTCAAGATGGATTCTCTGAGAGCAGTGATTTCCAGTCTGGAGGAAGGGGACTTCATGGTGTCAGTGGACATAAAAGATGCCTACTTGCATGTCCCCATTTATCCTCCACATCAAGCTTATCTGAGATTCGCAGTACAGGATTGCCATTATCAATTTCAGACGTTGCCGTCCGGACTCTCCACGGCACCGAGGGTGTTCACCAAGGTGATGGCGGAGATGATGGTCCTCCTTCGGCAGCATGGAGTCAATATAATCCCTTACCTGGACGATCTCCTGATAAAAGCGAGGTCCAGGGAAAGGTTGGTGCAGAACATTGCACTCTCCCTGACAGTACTTCAACAACATGGTTGGATCATAAATTTTAAAAAATCACAGTTGGAACCGACGACAAGATTGTCCTCTCTGGGGATGATACTGGACACAGAAGTACAGAGGGTATTTCTTCCAGTATAAAAGGCTCTGGAAATCCAGAGAATGGTCAAACAAATTCTGAAACCAACAAAAGTGTTGATTCATCAATGCATTCGGTTGTTGGGAAAGATGGTAGCGGCCTACGAGGCCATACAGTTTGGCCGATTCCATGCCAGAGTATTCCAGTGGGACCTGTTGGACAAGTGGTCCGGATCCCATCTACACATGCATCAGAGGATAATCCTGTCATCCAAAGCCAGAATTTCGCTCCTGTGGTGGCTACACAGTTCTCACCTCCTAGAGGGACGCAGGTTCGGGATTCAGGACTGGGTCCTAGTAACCACGGATGCAAGTCTCCGAGGCTGGGGAGCAGTCACTCAAGGGGAAAGCTTCCAAGGCAGATGGTCAAGTCAAGAAACTTGTCTTCACATAAACGTTCTGGAGTTGAGCGCCATTTACAATGGCCTTCTACAAGCGGTGTATCTTCTTCAAGATCAACCCGTACAGATCCAGTCGGACAATGTAACAGCAGTCGCGTACATAAACCGTCAGGGCGGAACGAAAAGCAGAGCGGCGATGGCAGAGGTGACAAAGATCCTCCTCTGGGCAGAAAGACATGCAAGAGCTCTGTCGGCAATTTTCATTCCAGGGGTGGACAACTGGGAAGCAGACTTCCTCAGCAGGCACGATCTCCATCCAGGGGAATGGGGCCTCCACCACGAAGTCTTCGCAGAGGTGACAAGTCTTTGGGGAGTTCCTCAAGTAGACATGATGGCATCTCGTCTCAACAAGAAGCTTCAGAAATATTGTTCCAGGTCGAGAGACCCTCAAGCAATAGCAGTGGATGCACTGGTGGCCCAGTGGATGTTTCGGTCGTGTATGTCTTCCCACCACTTCCTCTCATACCGAAAGTTCTAAAGATCATAAGAAGAACAGGGATTCGGCGATCCTCATTGTCCCAGACTGGCCAAGGAGGGCTTGGTATCCAGATCTTCAGGAGTTGCTCATAGAAGATCCTCGGCCTCTTCCTCTTCACGAGGACCTGCTGCAGCAGGGGCCGTGCGTGTATCAAGACTTACCGTGGCTACGTTTGACGGCATGGCTGTTGAGCGCCGGATCCTAGCCCGAAAGGGTATTCCCAAAGAAGTCATCCCCACTCTTATTCAGGCCAGGAAGGGAGTAATGTCTAGGCATTACCACCGTATTTGGAGAAAATATGTGTGTTGGTGTGAAATCAAGAAGGCTCCAACGGAAGAGTTTCAGTTAGGACGTTTTCTCCATTTTCTCCAGGCAGGTGTGGATGCTGGCTTAAGATTGGGTTCAATCAAGGTCCAGATTTCGGCCTTGTCCGTTTTCTTTCAGAAACAATTGGCCTCCCTTCCAGAAGTTCAGACGTTCGTGAAAGGGGTTCTGCACATCCAACCTCCATTTGTGCCTCCTGTGGCACCATGAGATCTTAACGTGGTGTTGCAGTTCCTTCAATCGGATTGGTTTGAACCTCTCCAGGAGATAGAGTTGAAGTTTCTCACTTGGAAAGTGGTCATGCTGTTGGCCTTGGCATCCGCAAGGAGGGTGTCTGAATTAGGGGCCTTGTCTCACAAGAGCCCTTACTTGGTCTTCCATGAGGATGGGGCTGAGTTAAGAACTTGTCAGCAATTTCTTCCAAAGGTGCTTTCTTCTTTCCATATAAACCAACCTATTGTGGTGCCAGTGTCTACTGACACCTTCGCTGCTTCAAAGTCTCTGGATGTGGTCAGAGCTTTGAGAATGTATGTCGCAAGAACAGCTCGGATACGGAAAACAGAGGCTCTGTTTGTCCTGTATGAGCCCAACAAGATTGGGTGTCCTGCTTCTAAGCAGACTATTGCACTCTGGATCAGAGGTACGATTCAGCAAGCTTATTCCACGGCAGGATTGCCGATACCGAATTCGGTGACTGCCCATTCTACTAGAAAGGTGGGCTCATCCTGGGTGGCTGCCCGGGGGGTCTCGGCATTACAACTTTGCCGAGCAGCTACTTGGTCAGGGACAAACACGTTTGCTAAGTTTTACAAGTTTGACACCTTGGCCGATGAGGACCTAAAGTTTGGTCAATCAGTGCTGCAGGGACAACCGCACTCTCCCACCCGTACTGGAGCTTTGGTATAACCCCATGGTACTGAAGTGGACCCCAGCATCCTCTAGGACGTATGGGAAAACAGGATTTTAATACCTACCGGTAAATCCTTTTCTCCTAGTCCGTAGAGGATGCTGGGCATCCAACCCAGTGTGTACTTTACCTGCAGTAGTTATTTTGTTGTAGTTCACAGGCAGAGGCGTATCTAGGGTAGGGCGAGTGGGGCACGTGCCCTGGGCGCCTTGGCAGGCCCAGGAGAGGGGGCGCCGCCGCCGGCCAGGGCATCATGCCCCCCTAGCCCCCGTCAACCCGAAATGTGAGGGGAGGAGAGCGCACCATTTTCCATCTTGCCCTGGGCTCCGAAAACCCTAGCTACACCTCTGTTCACAGGTGTTGTATTACAATTATTTTAAGCATGTTGCTGCAATAGTGGGGCAATGTAACTGGCACTGTGGGGCAATGTAACTGGCAATGTGGGGCATGTATCTGGCAATGTGGGGCATGTAACTGGCACTGTGGGGCAATGTAACTGGCACTGTGGGGCAATGTAACTGGCACTGTGGGGCATTTATCTGGCACTGGGGGGCATGTAACTGGCACTGTGGGGCAATGTAACTGGAACTGTGGGGCATGTATCTGGCACTGTGGGGCAATGTAACTGGCACTGTGGGGCAATGTAACTGGCACTGTGGGGCAATGTATCTGACACTGTGGGGCAATATATCTGGCACTGTGGGGCAATGTATCTGGCACTGTGGGGCAATGTAACTGGCACTGTGGGGCATGTAACTGGCACTGTGGGGAAATGTAACTGGCACTGTGGGGCAATGTAAATGGCATTGTGGGGCAATGTAACTGGCACTGTGGGGCAATGTATCTGGCACTGTGGGGCAATGTATCTGGCACTGTGGGGCATGTATCTGGCACTGTGG
The DNA here is from genome assembly GCF_028390025.1 of Pseudophryne corroboree. Taxonomy (NCBI): domain Eukaryota; kingdom Metazoa; phylum Chordata; class Amphibia; order Anura; family Myobatrachidae; genus Pseudophryne; species Pseudophryne corroboree. Next base: position 376,608,763 of record NC_086446.1, on the reverse strand, counting down.
GGCTTTGTATCTGGCACTGTGGGGCAATGTAACTGGCACTGTGGGCCATTTTCAGTGGCCACACCCCTTCTGGAGCGTGGCCACGCCCATTTTTTTATTATTATTATTATTATTATTATTATTATTATTATTATTATTATTATTATTATTTTGGGGGGGGGGCATTTTCCATCTTGCCCTGGGCTCCGAAAACCCTAGCTACACCTCTGTTCACAGGTGTTGTGTTACAATTATTTTAAGCATGTTGCTGCAATAGTTCATGCCCGTTGGCATGTGTTATGTTGAATGCCATGTTGTGTGGCATGGTTGAAGTGTGAGCTGGTATGAATCTCACCATTAACTTAAAAGTAAATCCTTTTCTCGAAATGTCCGTCTCCCTGGGCACAGTTCCTATACTGAAGTCTGGAGGAGGGGCATAGAGGGAGGAGCCAGTTCACACTCTGGAAAAGTCTTAAAGTGCCCATGGCTCCTGCGGAACCATCTATACCCCATGGTACTGAAGTGGACCTCAGCATTCTCTACGGACTAGGAGAAAAGGATTTACCGGTAGGTATTAAAATCCTGTTTTTGGCTCGTACCGTGTGCTATAATATGAATTTCGGCTCATTCTGTGTGCAATAATGTGAATTTCGGTTCGTACCGTGTGCTATAATGTGAATTTTGGCTCATTCTGTGTGCTATAATGTGAGTTTCGGATCATTCTGTGTGCTATAATGTGAATTTTGGCTCATACCGTGTGCTATAATGTGAATTTCGGCTCATTGTGTGTGCTATAATGTGAATTTCGGCTCTTACCGTGTGCTATAATGTGACTTTCGACTCATACCATGTGATATAATGTGAATTTCGGCTCATACCATGGGGTAAATTTACTAAGGTGGGAGATTTTTAGAACTGGTGATGTTGCCCATAGCAACCAATCAGATTATATCTATTATTTGCTAGAAGCAGCTATATAAATGGTAAGTAGAATCTGATTTGGTTGCCATGGGCAACATCACCAGTTCTAAAAATCTCCCACCTTAGTAAATTTACCCCCATGTGCTATAATGTGAATTTCGGCTCATATCGTGTGCTATAATGTGAAAGGGGCACCAGTACTAGATAGTATAAGGCAGTGATGGCTAACCTTGACACTCCAGCTGTTGTTGAACTACATATCCCAGCATGCCCTGCTACAGTTTTGTTATTTGGCCATGCTAAAACTGATACAGGGCATGCTGGGATGTGTAGTTCAACAACAGCTGGAGTGTCAAGGTTAGCCATCACTGGTATAAGGGGTCCTACTTTTGTGGTGCAAAATGTGTATAAGGGGTGGTAAACTACACTGAAGGACACGCCCTTTTTGCATGTCCACGCCCCCTTTTCCAGAGCCCGCTCATCTTCGGCGAGCACATACTTACAACCTTTACTCTTCCACACCCCCACCTCAAAATTTCCACTTCGACCCCTGCGTATATATGTGTGTTTGTGTGTGTATATATATATATATATATATATATATATATATATATATATATATATATATATATACACCAGATATACCCTTATCCTGCGCTAAATTATTGCTGCCCTCTGATACGATCCTTCTGTTAGCCAGGACCAAACTACACACACCTCCAAACAATGAATCAGAGGGCGCTAATAATCACTTCCCAATTATACCAGCAATATAATTGACCACATATAACAGTTTATTAAAAGCACATTATGCAAACAGAGATATCCCTTTCAAGTACACAGTCAATAATTTGTGGCATAGATGAAATGAAGGGTATTTTTCTCTCTTCAACTCTGACGCGTTTCGTCCTTTACAGACTTCTTCAGAGGGATGGTCAGAGCAGCTATAAAATCAATCCAAAAAATGACAATCATAGGAATATTCAGGCCCGTTGAACCACTTTACAGTTCGGGTTTGTTGAACAATTTTATGAACCAATAAGACCTCTATCCATAATGTGTGAAGCTCCAATCATTAAAATAGATAAGAATCCCACTATCGGTGAGCTTCAATAAACAATGGAAATTACCACAGATGAATTAGACAGATTCCTGTGTGTTCCTGTGTGCTAGCACTTTGGGAGAGCACACAGGAACACACAGGAATCTGTCTAATTCGTGCATACTAGCTGCAACCACCATCACCATCACCAACTTATTAGATGCTGTGTCTGCACTTTTTCACTTTAGGGGGACTCGGTATCTTTATTTTTATATTTTTTTTTTTTTTTTTTTGGGGGGGGGGGCGCGTTAAGGATTTGCCTAGGGTGCTGAGACACCTTGCACCGGCCCTGCGTCCTAAAGGATACCCGGGTCCACGTAGTGCCATGGGGATAGGTGGGTCCACTAGGAGCCATGGACACTTGAAGAATTTGATAGTGTGGACTGGCTTCTCCCTCTATGCCCCTCCTACCAGACTCAGTTTAGAAAATGTGCCCGGAGGAGCTGGTCACACTGAAGGAAGCTCCTGAAGAGTTTTCGGCATTTATTTTCTATGTTTGTTGTTTTCAGGCAGGGATGGTTGGCACCAGCATGCCTACTTCATGGGACTTAGGGGGGAAGGGGAAAGGCCCAACCTTTTGAAGGGTTAATGGTCCCGTTCCCCGCTGACAGGACACTGAGCTCCTGAGGGAACTATTCGCAAGCCCCACCACAGCGAGCGTACATTCCCGCAGCACGCCGCCACCCCTAACAGAGCCAGAAGAATGAAGAGTGGTGAGTACTGAGTCGGCGTCCCGGTTAGCAGGGCGCCGGCCATTATGGCGGCACGAGGGTACGGAGGCGCACGGCTTCTAAATGGGGTAGAATGCATCTCCAGACACAGTACACAACTGCGTCTCAGTACACTATACACAGTACCCAGACTGGCAACGCAGCCTTAAAACGGTTTCTCTCCATTTTAAGCACCAGATTCCTCAGCCAGTATAAAAAAGCGGGAAGATCGCGTGCCATTGAAGGGGCGGGGCTTCACTATGAGAGGATCCAGCAACTCACCAGCGCCATTTTCCCTCTGCAGTGGATACAGACGCTGACAGGATAGGGACGCGCAGCTCCTCCGATGTGACTCCAGATTACCTCAGCGGTACCAGGGGGTCATAGCAGGGGGGAGCAACTATTAGTGTACTAAGTCCCCTATCAGGGTGCTTAGTCTGCAACCTGGCTAAGCTTGGCATTAGCGATAAGGGCGCTGTGGGGGCTGGCTCCAAACAACTCTGTGTCTTCCTGAAGGACTCTTTGTGGGTTAATTGTGCTTTACCTTTTCCTGTGTATGTGTGCTGTCACATTTACACTATGTCAGGCAAAGAGTGTGTTTCTTGTACAGTGGAATGTTCCTCTTCACCAGGGGGCTCACTACTGGGTACTCAGGGTTCACAAGCTAACGGGGCTAAACTAGAGTGGGTTAATTCTCTCAAAGGAATTATTTCACTTTTTCTACAAAATTGTCCTGCAATGAGAAAGAGACACAATACTTAAAACAAACTGTGGATGAGTTTATGAGCAGACACTCAGTCCTCTCCCATTTGTCTGCGATCTCTGGCCCATATCCTGCAGTCTGACGCCTACAGGTCAGACTTGGAGGAGGGTGAGGTGGATTTGGAGGGAAGGGATGCTGCTCTGTCACAGAGAATAGAGGCTCTTATAGAGGCTATCAGAGATGTTTGTGCATATTCCTGATAAGGTGTCAGAGGAGAGTTAGGAATCTTATTTTAATGTAAAGAAGAAGTCCTCAGTTACTTTTCCTGTGTCAAAGGAATTGAATACCCTGATTGAAGAACCATGGGTTAGTCCTGATAATCCGTTTCAGATTCCTAAAAGTTTACTCTCATCTTTTCCTTTTCCTCTGGAGAATAGGAATAAATGGGATAGTGGACGCATCAGTCTCTAGGCTGTCACGTAAAATTTTATTGACTGATCCTGGTGCAGCCTACCTAAAAGACACGGCTGATCGGAAAATTGAGACTACACTCAAATCATTGTACACAGCTGCTGGGGTGGCCCAAAGACCCACTATTGCATGTGCGTGGATCACTAAAACCATTGTGAAATGGTCAGGTAATCTAATTGAGGGGATAGATTCCTTATCTAGGGGGATGTTGTCTTACTCCTGCAGCATATACAGGACTCTGCAAACTTTATTGTGTAAGCCATAAAGGAAATAGGTGTGCTTAACGCACGCACCACCGCTATGGCAGTGTCGGCACGCAGGGGCTTGTGGCTATACCAGTGGACTGCTGATGCGGACTCCAGGAAAGGCGTGGAAGGCCTACCATTCACAGGAGAGGCCTTGTTTGGAGATGAACTAGACAAATGGATCTCCACAGTCTACATATCTTCCTTCCGCAGCCCCCCCAACCAAGAAGACCTATTCAACTTTTAAGTTACAGTACTTTCGGATGGCCAAGTTCAAGGGGAAATCCAGAGGTGCTTCTACGTCATCCAGCGGCGCAAGAGGTAAACCACGCAAACCAGCAACTGCAGGTGCTCAGGAACAGAGCACAGGCTCTGCTTCCTCAAAGACTTCAGCATGACGGTGGACCGCAATGCCTGGAAGGCTGTCAGATGGGAGCCTGACTACAATTCTTCAGTCAGATCTGGTCAAATTCGTGTCAGGATCCCTGGGTCATAGATCTTATTTCCCAGGGCTACAGGTTGGAGTTCCAAGAGCTCCCACCTCACAGATTCTTCAAATCAGGCTTGCCAGTTTCACAAGAGACAAGTATAACTTTACAGCATGCCATCCAAAAACTGGTACAGACTCAGGTCTTTGTTCCAGTTCCGCCTCATCTACTAAACAAGGGGTACTATTCCAACTTGTTCGTACTACCGAAGCCGGACGGTTCGGTGAGACCGATTCTGAACATGTACTTACGAGTGTTCAAATTCAAGATGGAGTCTCTGACAGCGGTGATCTCAGGTCTGGAGGAAGGGTAATTCCTAGTGTCTCTGGATATGAAGGCCGCCTCAGCAGGCTTATCTACGGTTTGCACTGCAGGACTGTCACTACCAGTTCCAGGCCCTGCCATTTGGTCTCTCCACGGCACCGAGTGTGTTCACCAAGGTGATGGCAGAAATGATGTTTCTACTCTGCAAACAGGGAGTGAACATAATTCCGTACCTGGACGATCTCCTGATAAAAGTGTCGTCCAGGGAGAGGTTGCTCTACAGCATTGCTCTCTCAACCAAACTCCTCCAGGATCACGGGTGGAGTCTGAACCTTCTGAAATCTCACGTAGAGCCAACTCGGAGGCTCCCATTCCTGGGAATGATACTGGACACGGGGTCACAAAAGGTGTTCCTTCCATTGGAAAAGGCGTTTGTAATCCAGTCAATGGTTCGGGATGTCCTGATGCCATCCCGGGTGTCGGTGCATCGGTGCATTCGCCTTCTGGGGAAAATGGTGGCCTCTTACGAGACACTTCAATACGGGAGGTTTCACGCAAGACCCTTCCAGCTCGATCTGTTGGACAAATGGTCCAGATTGCATCTTCACATGCACCAGAGGATACGTCTGTCACCAAAGGCCAGGATCTCCCTTCTGTAGTGGCTACAGTCTTCTCACCTCGTCGCAGGACGGAGGTTCGGAATTCAGAACTGGATTCTGTTAACCACAGATGCAAGCCTCAGAGCAGTCACTCAGGGGGTGCAGTTTCAGGGAATATGGTCAAGTCAGGAAGTCATCCTTCCAATCAACATTCTGGAACTCAGGGCCATATACAACGCCCTTCTGCAGGCCGCACATCTTCTTCAAGATTGGGCAATTCAGGTCCAGTCGGACAATGTGACGGCAGTAACATACATAAACTGACAGGGCGGAAAGAAAAGCAGAACAGCAATGTCAGAGGTGTCAAGAATTCTCCACTGGGCAGAAAGAAACGCTGTGGCGTTGTCAGCGGTCTTCGTTCCGGGAGTAGACAACTGGGAAGCAGACTTCCTCAGCAGACACGACCTGCACCTGGGGCAGTGGGGCCTTCACCCGAAAGTGTTCAGGTGCTTGACAAGTCAATGGGGATATCCACAGATCGACATGATGACCTCTCATCTCAACAAGAAGTTCAGGCGGTATTGTTCCAGGTCGAGAGACCCACAGGCGGTGGCGATAGACACCCTATCAAATCCATGGGTCTATCAGATGGTGTACGTGTTTCCTCCACTTCCTCTGATCCCAAGAATTCTAAAAAGAATAAAAAGCGAAAAGGTTCAAGCAATATTCGTTGCTCTGGATTGGCCAAGAAGGGCCTGGTACGCGGACCTTCTGGAGATGCTCCTCAAAGATCCGTGGCCTCTACCTCTTCGCGAGTATCTTCTGCAACCCGTTCGTCTATCAGGACTTATGGCGGCTACGTTTGACGGCATGGAAGTTGAGCGGCTGATTCTAGCCAGGTGAGGGATCCCTAAAAAGGTTATCCCGACTATGATCCAAGCCAGGAAGGGGGTAACGTCTAAGCATTACCATCGGTTTGGAAGAAATACGTCTCTTGATGTGAGAGCACAAATTATTCTGCGGTGGAATTTCATCTGGGACATTTCCTGCTTTTTCTGCAGGCAGGCGTGGATGTGGGCCTGCGTCTGGGCTCCATAAAAGTCCAGATTTCTGCCATGTCCATTTTCTTTCAGAAACAATTGGCTTCTCTCCCTGAGGTCCAGACGTTCTTGAAAGGTGTTCTGCACATCCAAGCTCCCTTTGTGCCTCCCACGGCACCTTGGGATCTCAATGTGGTGCTGCAGTTCCTCCAATCGGACTGGTTTGAACCATTACAGGAGGTGGACGTAAAATATCTTACGTGGAAGACCGTCACACTGTTGGCCTTGGCTTCAGCAAGACGTGTGTCGGAGCTGGGGGCTTTCTCTCACAAATGTCCCTATTTAATTTTCCATGAGGACAGAGCTGAACTCACAACTCGTCAGTAATTTCTTCCTAAAGAGTTGTCCGCATTTCACATCAACTAACCTATTGTGGTTCCGGTTGTCACCGACTCCTCTGCTACTTCAAAGTCTTTGGATGTTGTGAGGGCTTTGAAGGTGTATGTGAAGAGAACAGCTTATCACAGAAAGACGGACACGCTGTTTGTTCTTTATGATCCCAGTAAGATTGGGTGTCCTGCTTCAAAGCAGACAATTGCACACTGGATCAGACTTACTATCCAGCATGCTTATTCCACGGCAAGTTTGCCATGTCCAAAATCTGTACAGGCCCAGTCTACTAGGTCGGTGGGTTCTTCCTGGGCGGCTGCCTGGGGTGTCTCGGCTTTACAGCTCTGCCGCCGAGCAGCTACTTGGTCAGGTTCGAACATGTTTGCTAAGTTCTACAAGTTCGATACTTTGGCCTCTGAGGACCTTCAGTTTGGTCAATCAGTTCTGCAGGAACCTCACCACTCTCCCACCTAGTATGGGAGATTTGGTACATCCCCATGGTCCTAAATGGACCCCAGTATCCTTTAATATGTAAGAGAAAATAGGATTTTAATTACCTGCCGGTAAATCCTTTTCTCGTAGTCCGTAGAGGACACTGGGCGCCCGCCCAGTGCTTCGTTCTTCCTGCACTGTTACTTGGTTAAGTAATGTTGGTTTAGTCGTTGCTGTTCCTGTTTCAAGTTTGGTTAGCTTGGCTTTCCTCTTGTGTGTGCTGGTTCGGAATCTCACCACCATCCTTATCTATCCTTCTCTCAAAGTATGTCCATCTCCTCGGGCAGAGTTTCCTAGACTGAGTCTGGTAGGAGGGGCATAGAGGGAGGCGCCAGCCCACACTATCACATTCTTAAAGTGCCCATGGGTCTTAGTGGACCCGTCTATACCCCATGGTACTAAATGGACCCCAGTATCCTCTACGGACTACGCGAAAAGGATTTACCGGTAGGTAATTAAAATCTTCTTTTTTTTTTACATTTTTCAACCCAAATTAAGTGAAATTCGTCCCCTCGTGGGCTCGCAGCACCTGCCACGCTTCTGGCTCTGTGTCTCACTCCACTCCGCTTCACTCGCCACAACTTTACTAAAAGGTAATAGTTTGTGACATGGTTAGTAAATGAGGCAAAAGTTGTAAAAAAACACAGAAAAAAAACAAAAAAACATTTGTGTCTGACTTATGACCCGGTCTGACTTTTAACTCCATCTGACTTTTGACCCTATCTATCTTTTGACTGTCGACCATATGGTGTCTCCCTAATGACTGTCTATCTTTTAACGGTCTATCTATAGAGTGGAACCCCTAATCATTGCAATGTAAAAAAAAGTTACATTTATTTCGGAGGCACCGATAGTGGTGCCTCCAGATGCCAATAGTTAAGGGAAGGGGGAATCAAGGGGCGAGGCCATTTCACTGGCGTAAAAGCCCATTAAAAAGCTGAAGAAGTGGCACCTCTAGAAGTGGCATTGGGTAGCGGGCATACGTGGCGGAGATGCAGGCGTTAGTGGCAGGCCTAGATCCAATCCATAAGACGCCGGAAGCTCTGGGGAGACGATAGCCATGAAAAAAAGCCGCCACCCAGGTGAAGATGCCGAAAGCCCTGAGGAAGCGGCAACCATGCAATAGAGCTTAAAGGCCACCACCCCTAGGTGAAGATGCAGGAGGAAGAAGTTGGAAGCCCTGGGGAGGTGGCAGCCATGCAAAAGAGGTTCCTCCCCGAGGTGAAGACCCTGTATAATAAACTTTTTTTAAAAACATGTTCATATTAATATTTCTGCAGCGGGGTACACTGGGTTCCACAGGGAATACATTGGGGTGTAGTGTTGGATCTTGATCCAGAGGCACCAACAGGCTAAAGCTTTGACTGTTCCCAGGATGCATTGCATGGCCTCCTCTTTAATCCCGCCTCCGGACACTGGAGCTCAGTTTGTAAGTTGGTGCCTGCAGAGTAGGTCACTTAACAGGTGGGGCTGCGCTAAGCAGCCCTGAAAAGAGCTTTTTAAGAAGACTTCAAGGGCCGCAGCACTATTTATGTCATTATGACATGCTGTGCTGTGGATCCATCACCTCCCCAGCAGCACTGCATACTCCCGCGGCCGGTTCCCGGGTACTTGCAGCAGAGGTGCACCGGTCCACAGGCACACCACCGCTGATGCTCTCCTGGATCGTGTGGCTGCACATCAGGGAGGAGGTAAGATGGTCCCCCAGGTGGGACCCGCCAGTAAATTGCGGTCCAAGGAGATGGGCCGCGCCGCTGGCGTGGACACTGTACTGCACAGGGACCCCAGTATATCCACCAGGGTAGGGAGCACAGGTCGGATTTTACAAAAATCTGTTTTACATAGGTTCCACAGTACCCGGTGGTGAGGACCAGCATAGGAAATAAGGCGCTGACCTGTAGCCCCTCCCCCAGCTCCAGGCGCCATCTGGTGTTCCCGCCCTGGTGTCACGCCTATAAAGGTTTATGGATCCGGCAGCTGAGACTTGCCCAAGGAACTAGTTGTCTGCGGATGAATAAGACGAGGGGGTTGGATATAGTTCCTCTCATGGGACAAGGGCAATGCAGAAGGCAGGTGGAGCTAAGAGTCAGTGAGCTGTAGTTCTTGAGAATGAGGTAGAGAACGGTGGCTTGTGAATGATGACTTAAAGACATAGTTGTAGACAAAGAACTGTGGGTTGTGGCTTGAAAGACAAGGCTGTAGATAATGAACTGCGGAACTATGAATGGTGGTTAAAGACGTGGCTGGAGACAAAGGGGGTATTTCTGAGTTGATCGCAGCAGGATTTTTGATAGCAGTTGGGCAAAACCATGTGCACTGCAGGGGAGGCAGATATAACATGTGCAGAGAGAGTTAGATTTGGATGGGTTATTTTGTTTCTGTGTAAGGTAAATACTGGCTGCTTTATTTTACACTGCAATTTACATTGCAGATTGAACACACCACACCCAAATCTAACTCTCTCTGCACATGTTATATCTGCCTCCCCTGCAGTGCACATGGTTTTGCCCAACTGCTAACAAAGATCCTGCTGCGATCAACTCAGAATTACCCCCAAAAAACTGTGGATTGTGACTTGAAAGACGAGGCTGTAGATAATGAACTGCGGAACTGTGAATGGTGGTTAAAGACGTGGCTGGAGACAAAGAACTGTGGACTGTGACTTGAAAGACGAGGCTGTAGATAATGAACTGCGGAACTGTAAATGGTGGTTAAAGACGTGACTGGAGACAAAGAGCTGTGGACTGTGACTTGAAAGACGAGGCTGTAGATAATGAACTGCGGACTGTGGACGGTGGTTCAGAGACATGGCTGGAGACAAAGATCTGCAGACTGTGGCTTGAAAGACGAGGCAGAAAGCCCGGGGCTGTCCGTGCCCAAAGGGCTTTACTGGACTGGGGTTTCCAGGAGCGCTTCCACAGGCAGCAGTAGGTTAGGAACAGCAGGGCTGCAGCAGCAACTGAGAACCGGCTAAGCAGGGTTAGGAGTAACCAGAATACGGCAAGAATCCTGGGAGCACAGGGCTAAAGCACCTACAACAGGGTTGTAACTTGAAGCACTGGCCTCCCTGTCATAAACCAGCCCCCTTTTATAAGAAAAACTCTCCCTGGATTGGCTAGAAGGGACAGGAAGCCAAAACTATGCCTCAAACTTTGGTCTCCAACATGGCGGCGCCCAGTAATTCAGACCTCCCTGTAAGGCCACACAGTGCACTGCCCCTGGTCTCCTAGCAACCGCCCTGGCAAGGAGAGACACACTGCAGCGGTGTCCAGCCGCCACGAGCGGACCCCCTCACCGCCGCTACCACTGCTCATGAACCCGGCGCGGCAGCCCTCCGCCGCCACTGCCCGCACGCCGCCTGCAATGCCAGCCCCATGGCCCCAGCGTACCGGTAAGACCCCGGACGCTGACAGTAACCCCCCCCCCTTTGCGGGTGGACTCTGGACACCTATATGGTTTAGCTGGAAACTTGGCACGAAAATGCCTGAAGAAGTCTTGGAGCATGGACATCTTCTGCTCCTACCTAAGACCTTTCCTCAGGTCCATATCCTTTCCAATCAACAAGGCACTGGAGGCGACCATATCGTCTGCGAGAGTCGAGGATCTTGCAAATCTCAAATTCATCTCCTTGTGCTGATTGGATCTTGGGAGGTTTAGGCAGAGCAGCTCTGAATCGGTTAAGTACCAGCGGTTTTAAAAGAGAAATAGGAAATTCATTAGAGATTCTCAAATGCGGAGGCAACTTCACCTTGTAAGCCACAGGATTTAATACTTTCTCGATGGGTAGGGCCCAATAAATCTGGGAGCAAACTTTTTAGTAGGTACCTTCAACCTTAGGTTACGTGTGGAAACCCAAACCCGATCTCCCACCTTAAGACTTGGTACAGCTTTTCGCTTCAGATCCGCATAGGTCTTATACCTCTTGGATGTTTTAAGCAAGGCCCCGTGAACTTGTCTCCAAGTTTTGGTAAATTGTCGAAGTGCTGATTCTGCGGCAGGAACCTCGAGCGTAGGTAGAAGTTGGAAGTCTGGAACTTTCGGATGATAACCATAATTTATGAAAAATGGAGAAGACTTTGCAGCAGAATGATAGAGATTGTTATGGGCAAATTCTGAGAATGGGAAAAAGTCCAGCCAGTCGTCCTGGGAGGAGGACATGAATAAACGTAGAAATGTCTCCAGGTCCTGGTTCACGCTCTCTGTTTGTCCATCAGTCTGGGGATGATATCCAGAGGAGAAATTCAATTTCACGCCGAGAGCAGAACATAGGGATCTCCAAAACTTGGCCACAAACTGAGGACCTCTATCAGATACGATTTCCTGCGGTAGACCATGGAGTCGGAAGATCTCTGCTGATGGAAGACCAGCCAGGGGAACGAAGTGTGCCATTTTAGAGAACCGGTCAACAATGACCCACACGGTATTTCGTCCGCCAGACGCAGGTAAATCAGTAATAAAGTCCATAGAAATATGCGTCCATGGTCTTTGTGGCACAGGTAATGGATGGAGTAACCCGGCTGGAGGACCTTTGGGACTTTTATGTTGAGAACACTTTGGACAAGCAGCCACGAATTCCTGAACGCCAGTCCTGAGATGAGGCCACCAGTAGGAGCGCTGAATGAATTTGAACGTTTTATGACCACCCGCATGGCCCATGAAGGAGGAGGAGTGAGCCATGTAAGAAGTTTCTTGCGTAGATTTGGTGCAACTAATATTTTTCCAGGAGGGGGAAGTGGAGAAGTATTAGTTGCTGAGAAAGAGGTGGACTCCAAGATAAATTGTTCTTTTGAATGATCAGAGGGTTCTTCAGAACTTATGGAACGAGATAATGCATCTGCCTTTTTATTGAGGGAACCTGGTCGATAACTAAGTTTAAAGTTAAAACGGGTAAAGAAGGGTGCCCATCTTGCTTGGCGTGGGTTCAGACATCGAGCTGACTGTAGATATAGGAGGTTCTTGTGATCCGTGGTCACCGAGATTGGATGCTGGGCTCCCTCCAACAAATACCTCCACTCCTCTAAGGCTAACTTAATTGCTAGTAATTCTTGTTCCCCAATAGCATAATTCTGTTTGGCGGGAGAAGATCTTCATGAGAAGAACGCACAGGGATGGACCTTTTTGTCCTTGAAGAGCTGGGACAATACTGCTTCTACTCCTACAGTGGAGGCATCAACCTCCACCAGGAACGGACGGCTGAGATCTGGTTGACGAAGGACAGGAGCGGTCACCTTTAAGATGAAAAGGCTTCTAAAGCCTCCGGAGACCACTTGGCAGCATCTGCTCCTTTCCTAGTTAATGCGGCAATGGGGGCTATGACAGAAAAATAATTCTGAATGAATCTTTGGTAGAAGTTAGCGAATCCCAGAAAACGTTGAACCCCCTTAAGGGTAGCTGGGCCAATCCTGGATCACCTGGACTTTAGCAGGGTCCATCTGTAACTTCTGTCCCGAGAGGATGTAACCGAGGAATGGAATCGTGGGTACTTCAAAGGTGCACTTCTCTAATTTACAGAATAATTGAATCCTCCGTAAATGAGTTAGAACCCCCTTGACTTGTTCTCGATGGGTCTTCAGATCCCTAGAAAAGATGAGGATGTCATCCAAATACACTACCAAGCAGTCATAGAGGAGGTCTCTGAAAATTTTGTTAACGAATTCTTGAAAGACAGCTGGAGCGTTACACAGGCCGAAAGGCATTACCAGGTATTCGTAATGCCCGTCGCGGGTATTAAATGCCGTCTTCCATTAGTCACCTGGGCGAATACGTATAAGATTGTAGGCCCCCCGTAAGTCCAATTTGGAAAAAACAGTAGCTCCTTTAACACGGTCGAATAGTTCTGGAATTAGAGGCAACAGATATCTGTTCTTAATTGTGATGTCGTTGAGACCTCTATAGTCAGTACAGGGCCGCAGACTCCCATCCTTCTTTTTGACAAAGAAAAACCCGCCCCGGCCGGAGAGGTGGAAGACCTGATGAACCCTTTATCCAAATTCTCCCGGATATACTCCGACATGGCCTGTGTCTCAGGGAGTGAGAGAGGGTAGGTTCGACCTCGGGGAGGAGTCTTGCCTAGTACCAGATCAATGGGACAATCCCTAGTGCGATGCGGAGGCAAGGTGTCCGCCCCATGCTTACTGAAAATATCTTGAAAGGACTGGTATTCCACAGGAAGGCTGGAAGGGCTGGAAGAACAGAGGGGTCTTACTGAGGGCAAACAGTTCTGGAGGCAGTCTCGTCCACAAGAAAGAACATCCATGGTTTGCCAGTCTATGTGGGGATTGCTGTAGATAATGAACTGCGGAACTGTGAATGGTGGTTAAAGACGTGGCTGGAGACAAAGAGCTGTGGACTGTGACTTGAAAGACGAGGCTGTAGATAATGAACTGCGGACTGTGGACGGTGGTTCAGAGACGTGGCTGGAGACAAAGATCTGCGGACTGTGGCTTGAAAGACGAGGCAGAAAGCCCGGGGCCGTCCGTGCCCATAGGGTCTTACTGGACCGGGGTTTCCAGGAGCGCTCCCACAGGCAACAGTAGGTTAGGAACGGCAGGGCTGCAGCAGCAACTGAGAACCGGCTAAGCAAGGTTAGGAGTAACCAGAATACGGCAAGAATCCTGGGAGCACAGGGCTAAAGCACCTACAACAGGGTTGTAACTTGAAGCACTGGCCTCCCTGTCATAAGCCAGCCCCCTTTTATAAGGAGAACTCTCCCTGGATTGGCTGGAAGGGACAGGAAGCCAAAACTATGCCTCAAACTTTGGTCTCCAACATGGCGGCGCCCAGTAATTCAGACCTCCCTGTAAGGCCACACAGTGCACTGCCCCTGGTCTCCTAGAAACCGCCCTGGCAAGGAGAGACACACTGCAGCGGTGTCCAGCCGACACGAGCGGACCCCCTCACCACCGCTACCGCTGCCCATGAACCCGGCGCGGCAGCCCTCCGCCGCCACTGCCCGCACGCCGCCTGCAATGCCAGCCCCACGGCCCCAGCGTACCGGTAAGACCCCGGACGCTGACAGTACTCCCACCCCCCCCTTTGCGGGTGGACTCTGGACAACCGCCCTGGCAAGGAGAGACCCGCTGCAGCAGCGTACCGCCACCACTAGCGGACCGCCGCTACCGCTGCCCACGGACCCGGCGCGGCAGCCCTCTGCCGCTGCTGACCGCAATGCCTGCAATGCCAGCCCCAGTGTACCGGTAAGACCCCGGACGCTGACACCTGGAGCTGCATTTCACTCTTCCTCACTCCCTGACAGAGATTTTGGTGCCATCTTTACACAAGTAGCTGCGGCTGATCTCCGGGACTGCAGGGCATTGTCTCCTCTGTAAATCCACCTGTCTCATCAGCGCTGTGATTTTTTTTTTCTCTGACGTCCTAAGTGGATGCTGGGACTCCGTAAGGACCATGGGGAATAGCGGCTCCGCAGGAGACTGGGCACAACTAAAGAAAGCTTTAGGACTACCTGGTGTGCACTGGCTCCTCCCTCTATGACCCTCCTCCAGACCTCAGTTAGAATCTTGTGCCCGGCTGAGCTGGATGCACACTAGGGGCTCTCCTGAGCTCCTAGAAAAAGAAAGTTTAATTTAGGTTTTTTATTTTCAGTGAGATCTGCTGGCAACAGACTCACTGCTACGAGGGACTAAGGGGAGAAGAAGCGAACCTACCTGCTTGCAGCTAGCTTGGGCTTCTTAGGCTACTGGACACCATTAGCTCCAGAGGGATCGAACACAGGGCCCGACTTCGATCGTCCGGTCCCGGAGCCGCGCCGCCTTCCCCCTTACAGAGCCAGAAGCAAGAAGACGGTCCTGGAAATCGGCGGCAGAAGACTTCGGTCTTCATCAAGGTAGCGCACAGCACTGCAGCTGTGCGCCATTGCTTCCCATGCACACCTCACACTCCGGTCACTGATGGGTGCAGGGCGCTGGGGGGGGGGGATGGCGCCCTGGGCTGCAATATTAAGTACCTTGGCTGGCAAAACTACACATAATATAGTCATAGAGACTATATATGTGTAAAATCCTCTGCCAGATATACCTACAAAAAAGCGGGAGAAGTCAGCCGAAAAAGGGGCGGGGCTATCTCCCTCAGCACACTGGCGCCATTTTCCCTCACAGCTCCGCTGGAAGGATCGCTCCCAGGCTCTCCCCTGCAGTTTCCAGACTACATAGGGTAAAAAAGAGAGGGGGGGCACTAAATTTAGGTGCAATATTGTGTATACAAGCAGCTATTGGGAAAATCACTCAGTTACAGTGTTAATCCCTGTGTATATATAGCGCTCTGGTGTGTGCTGGCATACTCTCTCTCTGTCTCCCCAAAGGGCTTTGTGGGGTCCTGTCCTCAGTCAGAGCATTTCCTGTGTGTGTGCGGTGTGTCGGTACGGCTGTGTCGACATGTTTGATGAGGAGGCTTATGTGGAGGCGGAGCAGATGCCGATAAATGTGATGTCACCCCCTGCGGGGCCGACACCTGAGTGGATGGATAGGTGGAAGGTATTAACCGACAGTGTCAACTCCTTACATAAAAGGCTGGATGACGTAACAGCTGTGGGACAGCCGGCTTCTCAGCCCGCGCCTGCCCAGGCGTCTCAAAGGCCATCAGGGGCTCAAAAACGCCCGCTACCTCAGATGGCAGACACAGATGTCGACACGGAGTCTGACTCCAGTGTCGACGAGGTTGAGACATTAACACAATCCACTAGGTACATCCGTTGCATGATCTCGGCAATGAAAAATGTGTTACACATTTCTGACATTAACCCAAGTACCACAAAAAAGGGGTTTTATGTTTGGGGAGAAAAAGCAGCCAGTGTTTTGTTCCCCCATCAGATGAGTGAATGAAGTGTGTGAAGAAGCGTGGGTTCCCCCGATAAGAAACTGGTAATTTCTAAAAAGTTACTGATGGCGTACCCTTTCCCGCCAGAGGATAGGTCACGTTGGGAGATATCCCCTAGGGTGGATAAGGCGCTCACACGTTTGTCAAAAAAGGTGGCACTGCCGTCTTAGGATACGGCCACTTTGAAGGAGCCTGCTGATAAAAAGCAGGAGGCTATCCTGAAGTCTGTATATACACACTCAGGTACTATAATGAGACCTGCAATTGCCTCAGCATGGATAGTGCTGCTACAGCGTGGTCTATTACCCTGTCAGGACAGGGATACTATTTTGCTAACCATAGAGCATATTAAAGACGTCGTCTTATATATGAGGGATGCACAGGGGGATATTTGTCGGCTGGCATCCAGAATTAATGCAATGTCCATTCTGCCAGGAGGGTATTAGGGACCCGGCAGTGGACAGGCGATGCTGACTTTAGAAGGCACATGAAGATTCTGCCTTATAAGGGTGAGGAATTGTTTGGGGATGGTCTCTGGGACTTCGTATCCACAGCAACAGCTGGGAAAGAAATTTTTTTACCTCGGGTTTCCTCACAGCCTAAGAAAGCACCGTATTATCAGGTACAGTCCTGTCGGCTTCAGAAAAGCAAGCGGGTCAAAGGCACTTCCTTTCTGCACAGAGACAAGGGAAGAGGGAAAAAGCTGCACCAGATAGCCAGTTCCCAGGATCAAAAATCTTCCCCCGCTTCCTCTGAGTCCACCGCATGACGCTGGGGCTCCACAGGTGGAGCCAGGTGTGGTGGGGGCGCGTCTCGGGAACTTCAGCGACCAGTGGGCTCGCTCACAGGTGGATCCCTGGGTTCTGCAAGTAGTATCACTGGGATACAAGCTGGAGTTCGAGGCGACTCCCCCTCGCCGTTACCTCAAATCAGCCTTGCCTGCTGCCCTCGAGGGGAGGTAGTACTGGCGGCAATTCACAAGCTGTACTCCAGCAGGTGATAATCAAGGTACCCCTCCTTCAACAAGGCCGGGGTTACTATTCCACAATGGTTGTGGTACCGAAACCAGACGGTTCGGTGAGACCCATTCTAAAATTGAAATCCTTGAACACTTATATACGAAGGTTCAAGTTCAAAATGGAATCGCTCAGGGCGGTTATTGCAAGCCTGGACGAAGGGGATTACATGGTATCACTGGACATCAAGGATGCTTACCTGCATGTCCCCATTTACCCTCCTCACCAGGAGTACCCCAAAATTGCGGTACAGGACTGTCATTACCAATTCCAGACGTTGCCGTTGGTCTGTCCCCGGCACCGAGGGTATTTACCAAGGTAATGGCCGAAATGATGATACTCCTTCGAAAAAAGGGAGTTATAATTATCCCGTACTTGGACGATCTCCTTATAAAGGCGAGGTCCAGGGAGCAGTTGTTGGTCGGAGTAGCACTATCTCGTGAAGTGCTACAACAGCACGGCTGGATTCTGAATATTCCAAAGTCGCAGCTGGTTCCTACGACGCGTCTACTGTTCCTGGGTATGGTTCTGGACACAGAACAGGAAAAAGTGTTTCTCCCGGAGGAGAAGGCCAAGGAGTTGTCATCTCTAGTCAGAGACCTCCTAAAACAAATACAGGTGTCGGTGCATCAATACACGCGAGTCCTGGGAAAGATGGTAGCTTCTTACGAAGAAATTCCATTCGGCAGGTTCCATGCAAGGATCTTCCAGTGGGATCTGTTGGACAAGTGGTCCGGGTCGCATCTTCAGATGCATCGGCTGATAACCCTGTCTCCAATGGCCAGGGTGTCGCTGTTGTGGTGGCTGCAGAGTGCTCATCTTCTAGAGGGCCGCAGATTCGGCATACAGGACTGGGTCCTGATGACCACGGATGCCAGCCTTCGAGGCTGGGGGGCAGTCACACAGGGAAGAAACTTCCAAGGACTATGGTCGACAGGAGACTTCCCTACACATAAATATTCTGGAACAAAGGGCCATTCACAATGCCCTAAGTCAGGCTAGACCCCTGCTTCAACACCAGCCGGTGCTGATCCAGTCAGACAACATCACGGCGGTCGCCCATGTAAACCAACAGGGCAGCATAAGAAGCAGGATGGCGATGGCAGAAGCCACAAGGATTTTCCGATGGGCGGAAAATCATGTGTTAGCACTGTCAGCAGTGTTCATTCCCGGAGTGGACAACTGGGAAGCAGACTTTCTCAGCAGGCACGACCTCCACCCGGGAGAGTGGGGACTTCATCCAGAAGTCTTCCAAATGATTGTACACCATTGGGAAAGGCCACAGGTGGACATGATGGCGTACCGCCTCAACAAAAAGCTAGAAAGATATTGCGCCAGGTCAAGGGACCCTCAGGCGATAGCTGTGGACGCTCTGTTAACACCGTGGGGGTACCAGTCGGTGTATGTGTTCCCTCCTCTGCCTCTCATACCCAAGGTACTGAGAATAATAAGAAGGAGAGGAGTAAGAACTATACTCGTGGTTCCGGATTGGCCAAGAAGAGCTTGGTACCCAGAACTTCAAAAAATGATCTCAGAGGACCCATGGCCTCTGCCGCTCAGACAGGACCTGCTGCAGCAGGGGCCCTGTCTGTTCCAAGACTTACCGCGGCTGCGTTTGACGGCATGGCGGTTGAACGCCGGATCCTGAAGGAAAAGGGCATTCCGGAGGAAGTCATCCCTACGCTGATTAAAGCTAGGAAAGAAGTGACTGCAAACCATTATCACCGCATATGGCGAAAATATGTTGCGTGGTGTGAGGCCAGGAAGGCCCAACGGAGGAATTTCAGTTGGGCCGTTTTCTGCACTTCCTACAGTCAGGGGTGACTATGGGCCTAAAATTGGGTTCCATTAAGATCCAGATTTCGGCTCTGTCGATTTTCTTCCAGAAAGAACTGGCTTCACTGCCTAATGTTCAGACATTTGTTAAGGGAGTGCTGCATATTCAGCCCCCTTTTGTGCCTCCAGTGGCACCTTGGGATCACAACGTGGTGTTGGATTTCCTAAAGTCACATTGGTTTGAGCCACTAAAAACCGTGGATTTGAAATATCTCACGTGGAAAGTGGTCATGCTGTTGGCCTTGGCTTCGGCCAGGCGTGTGTCAGAATTGGCGGCTTTGTCATATAAAAGCCCTTATCTGATTTTCCATATGGATAGGGCAGAATTGAGGACTCGTCCCCAGTTTCTCCCTAAGGTGGTATCAGCTTTTCATTTGAACCAACCTATTGTAGTGCCTGCGGCTACTAAGGACTTGGAGGATTCCAAGTTGTTGGACGTAGTCAGGGCCCTGAAAATTTATGTTTCCAGGACAGCTAGTGTCAGGAAAACTGACTCGCTATTTATCCTGTATGCACCCAACAAGCTGGGTGCTCCTGCTTCAAAGCAGACTATTGCTCGCTGGATTTGTAGTACGATTCAGCTTGCACATTCTGCGGCTGGACTGCCACATCCTAGATCAGTGAAAGCCCATTCCACGAGGAAGGTGGGCTCTGCTTGGGCGGCTGCCCGAGGGGTCTCGGCTTTACAGCTTTGCAGAGCTGCTACTTGGTCGGGGTCAAACAAGTTTGCTGAGTTCTACAAGTTTGATACCCTGGCTGAGGAGGACCTTGAGTTTGCTCATGCGGTGCTGCAGAGTCATCCGCACTCTCCCGCCCGTTTGGGAGCTTTGGTATAATCCCCATGGTCTTTACGGAGTTCCCAGCATCCACTAGGACGTCAGAGAAAATAAGATTTTACTCACCGGTAAATCTATTTCTCGTAGTCCGTAGTGGATGCTGGGCGCCCATCCCAAGTGCGGATTGTCTGCAATACTTGTATATAGTTATTGTTAACTAAAGGGTTATTGTTGAGCCATCCGTTGAGAGGCTCAGTTATATTTCATACTGTTAACTGGGTATAGTATCACGAGTTATACGTTGTGATTGGTGTGGCTGGTATGAGTCTTACCCGGGATTCAAAATTCTTCCTTATTGTGTCAGCTCTTCCGGGCACAGTATCCTAACTGAGGTCTGGAGGAGGGTCATAGAGGGAGGAGCCAGTGCACACCAGGTAGTCCTAAAGCTTTCTTTAGTTGTGCCCAGTCTCCTGCGGAGCCGCTATTCCCCATGGTCCTTACGGAGGCCCAGCATCCACTACGGACTACGAGAAATAGATTTACCGGTGAGTAAAATCTTATTTTTTCAATTCAGTAATTTTTATTGATTTTCTGTTTTTCATTAAAACATAAAGACAAAAACTAAGCCAGAACATTTCCTAAACTAGGGAATGTGCAGATTCCCAACTCTAATAATAGCCATTTGCAACAGTAAAGAGGTGCAGGCTTAAGTCTGAGATATAAATCTATAAATTAGAACCAATGTCGCAGGTCAACATAGAGTGTTCAGATATTTTGTACAGTGTACAGAGTCGTCTGTGGCAACAAGATATAGTTATGTATCAAATCACACATCAAGTACGGGCAGAGGAGTGGCTGGTCGCAGGCGACAAAGAAACAAAAAAAAACATCATAAAGGAAGGAGAGGCAATTCTCCCGATGCAAATCTAGGTTCACAAACCCACTCTAACCTCTGTCTCTAGCGGCTTAATTGGAAGCGCTAACCGGAGCTCCTTACACCCGCTTGCCAGAACAGAGATTGCGTTACCTCCAGCGGCTACATTGTAAGGTGGCAATTTGGAGCGTCCCATATCCGCCTGCCAGGACAGAGACTGAGATCTGCACCGCTAATAGTGCCGGCGGCGGGCGCTTTTGCTGAAAGCTGCAAGGACGTATCTCTCTGGGTGTCTGCACCGTATTACTGGACATTCCCGCAGGTTCGGGTAATTATTACACGGCAGCATTCCTCTGCACTGGGACACCAGTAGCAGGAGGACCTGAGAGACTTTCCATATAAGTTTTTCAGCATATGTTACAGCTTGATACATTTTGATGTAACAGATTGGACGGGTCTGTTTAGTGTCATATGAGCCACACTGTTGCTATTTATTCTACAGCGCAAAAGAACATCTAATGCTTCCTATTAGTGTGTGTGGAATATATTAATTGATTCCTTAAGTTTTTAAGTGTGTTATTTTTGTTTATTAATTGAAGTAAAAATATTTTTAATTAAAAGCAGATTCTACATTTACTAATTTGAGTAAAAGCAGACACAAACCATATTAAAATATAAATTTACATAGTACTTGAAGCGCACCACCCCTTTTTTCTTTGTTTCAGAAATCTGCATCCACGCTGCCACACTTAGGACATCTGGTGGAATAAGTACCCCCTATATGGCACAATCGCACTGGTGTCATGTATACTCTGTGTATAATAAACAGTTGGATTTGTTGATATCTAGTGGTGGAAGTAGATAATCATGGAGAACATAGAGCACCCTCCCATATCTCATCAGAGGTGGAACCCAAGTCAGATTCCCACTTATTCCTAAGAAGGGATAACGAGTCAGAGTAATGAGATCGAAGTACACCCCTGTAGATGTTGGATACAAGGGCCAATATTTACTAAGAATTCGAGTTTGTCCGATTTGTGTTTTTTTTTCTAAGTCCCAATCCGGGAATTCACTAAGCACGAATCTCGGAAGTGTTTGGACTATTCGTAATGGTTTGATTTGCAAAGTTCCGAAATATGAATGAATAGACCATCGGTCAAACGCGGCTGTTATTTCATACAATACGGGCATTCACTATTCATTCGTATTTGGGTGTTAGTCTCTGAGTGCTCAATTGCTGTCGTATTTTTTTGCGATTCGTTAAAAAAAGCGGCAAAAAAATAGACCTGCTTTTTTCAATCGTGTTTACATGTGTTGCAACTCAAAAATCAATCACACTTGAATTAGGATGCCTATAAAAGGATGTTAGGCCCATTTCAATACACCTACACTCAGAAATGGCAGCAGGACTGTGGGCCAGTGATCTTTTGTGTGCTGTGGGATTCCTCAGACTCAGACATCAGCCTGTAAGTAACCAGGGCCAAGAAACTGAACATGGTCAGCAGGTTGTACAGGTTTCGCGGAGGCTGCGCAGGCCTCGTTTTTTTAGGGGGCGTTTAAACTTGTGATAATGTCAATTATTACCTATAAACATTAAGCTATATTCTATTACGGTCTAAGTACGCTATTGGCGCACTGAGTGCCGTAAGGGTACGCACTTAGCGTAGCAAACACTAGGCCGTGGGCGCGACGCACGAGCGACACGTACGCTCACGGAATGATACACAGTAAACCTTAGTAATAACACACAGTATGGGTATGCTTATACTCTAAACCTTGGTTGATGTAATACTATAATGATGTAACGCTTATTGACCTTGATAATATGTAAGCTGTTTGAGCGATTGAGACGCTCAGAAAACCCTTTACAGTAACTAGAGAAAACACAAGACCTGGTTTGGATTTAAAAACCACTCCGGCTCTAACACCTTCGTGGATGATTCTTTAGAGTAAAAAGGGAAAAACAATACAGCTTATACACTACAAAACTAACATCAAAATCTAAACAGAATAACAAGGAAAAATATAAACAATAGCGAACGATCGCAAACACAAGCAAACAGAATGAGTACACAATGAGAACAAATGGCAAACACAGAGGATAACAAAATGGCTACAGAGAAAC
Source organism: Pseudophryne corroboree (assembly GCF_028390025.1). Taxonomy (NCBI): domain Eukaryota; kingdom Metazoa; phylum Chordata; class Amphibia; order Anura; family Myobatrachidae; genus Pseudophryne; species Pseudophryne corroboree. The sequence goes on along the minus strand of NC_086446.1, from coordinate 376,585,900 downwards.
TTACACATGTGGGAATGATTCGCAAGCGCGTCCTGGATCCAGCCCTCAGCATTCAATGAGAAAGCCTTTCAGAGAGAGAGAGTGACTGGACAGGCAATGGTGGTCTTTATATACACAGTATACAGTAACAATACAATGGTCCCTATAATCTCATGGTTCATTGGACACAGGAATGTGTCTCTGCATTATAACAAAAGGTCATAGGTGGGTTCGAACAGGTGGGCTGTGTCTTTCTCCAACTGCTCAGGTGGGAGGTATCCTCAGGATTCCCGCCGCATGGATAATGAACAGCAAATACAGTAAATGTCTATAAACTACTTTTGTACATAACTATACGCAGGAGCGAGCAATCTCTTCCTAACCAACACCGCAATGTTACCATTAAAATACTCTACAGCTGGATACTAGACACCACCGTTCAACCTTTATCTGACCCTTCCTATCATGCAAAGAGGAATCTCTCTGTCCAAGAACCGTTTAAACTAAACATACTTGCTGACATTGTTAAGGGGAATATTATCTATAAAACACACTATATGGCTTAAATATGCTATGATCGAGTCGCCCGCTACACGCTCACAAACCCTACCATAAAAGCGCATACCACGCGCCAAAGCGCACGGCCGTAGAAGCTCTTTTACGCAAAGTGCGAATATGCGCACGCACGGCAGAGCGTGTGCACGCGCAGCGGGCATGTGCATGGGGTTAGTACAAGGCATGTGATTCATTATATTTTTTGACTTTGACAGTCCACCCTTTGGCAGTCAACAATAACTGCCACTATCTAAACAATTTAAGCAGAAAAATATATATTACCATGAAATACCTTATTATGATTGGGAGTAGGGAGGAGAGGAGAAGGTGGGAAATGTATGACCTAGTGAGATAGTAAAAAGCATGTATGTATGAAATCCATGTCTGAGGGGTCATGTATCATCGTGCCGCACATGTTCTAAAAATAAGCTTCGAGGTATTGCGAAGTATACATTGAATCCTTCTTATCCCGTATTAAGGGTCTGTAAGTGGGCTAACAAACTCTACCGAGCTCTATTCGGCTTTTAGTTCCAACAAATGGGGTGCACATTACTTGATGATACATGAAGGGGGAAAATATGTGAGTGCTAATATATGTGTCTATATCACCTGTCGACTATGTGTGCCACTACCTGAAGATAGAAGAGATGAAGATAAGAAACATGCGTTATAAATGCATTCATATGATATTGTGTGTGATTGTCCTTGGATGTCTTGTTGAAGTCTTGTTTATGTCTTGTCTGGGTTGCTGTATCTTTGCTGTAAATGGCAAGCAAAGTTTTTCAAGTGTCCATAAAGTTAAAGTCTCTAAAAGTTCATCAAATGTCTGTATAAAAGTTCATCAGTGGTTTGTACAAAGGGTCATCAAAATCTTCTTCCGAGTCGGTGTCTTTTTACCTTGGAGAAAAACAAAGGAGAAACGGGTGAAAGAAACGGACCGTGGATTCACGTCTTATCACAACGTTGTCTCGATTGATGGGTCATAAATTAAACTAGTTGTTGTTACAATGCCCTCGCTCCTCAAACTCATCAATTTGGTACTTCGCTTGCAATTCATTAAAATTCGAACACATCTGAATATCAGACCAATCATTATGACAACTCCTAGGATACATAAGAGAAATTTCCCTACAGCAACGATAAAATTTTGAGCCCATTCTCCTAAACCTGAGAACCAATTGCGTGGGTTCAACCATGATACCCGGCCGGTCAGTTCATTACCCACAGAAGTAAGGGTAAGGTTGTGTCTCCTTCGGAACTCCCACTTCAATTGCAAGATATCGTCCATCTTTTGATCTATGACCTCTGTTGGGTCCTCAGTGCTGTTTGTGATATACGTACAACATGTCACAACTGAGGGCCTGAGCTGACGGGAGGCAGCCTCAGTTGTAGGGGCTGAGATGTACCGGAACCTGGGAGGTTGTATCAGACCCCTGGACATGTAAGTAACATGAAGAATAACCGCCCGAAGGCGTGACCACGACAACTTGAATAAAAGTCAATGATGTTTATTTATGACAAACTCCATGCATCACAGTAGCAGTAAAAGAAACACAAAATCAGCAGAGAAATAATACAGTTCCTGGGTACTACAGGGTGGCAGGGACCACAGAGCTCTGGTAGTATGAGACAGTTCTTATTATCTGCGAGTTGGAAAGTCCTTACCAGGCCCGACTGTAGCAATGAAGAAAGCCCAGGATCGTACCAGCTGGTGTTCCAGGGAAAGCTGGACTGCTGTAAATAAAATAGCTGCTGTGGGTTCTGGTTGGAACCAGACAGATGTTGGCACGGAGTGGATACTGGCTGGAACCAGTTAAATAATAAATGAAGCTTGAGAGCGATGCAAAATGAATGAAATGTAGAGCTTGAGAGCGGAGAAATAATAATACCGGTGGAGAGTGGTAAACTGTAGAAAGGACACCGGCCCTTTAAGAGAAGCTGTACTCTGCTGGAAGCTGGGCTGGAAGCAGTTAATGTTGTGGCTGGAAACAGATGAATCCAAAATGGATCGGAGAGTCAGGCTACACCGCAGGTGGAATGCTGGTGCGGGTCTCTATGGTGGAAGTCTTGAGACAGGAGCTGGAACCTGGAAGACAATCACAGGAGAGAGACAAACAGGAACTAGGTTTGACAACCAAAGCACTGACGCCTTCCTTGCTCAGGCACAGTGTATTTATACCTGCAGCAAGGAAGGGATTGGCTAGGCAATTATGCAGATTAACAATACTGACAACAGATTGGAGGAAATGATCAGCTGACAGAATCCAAGATGGCTGCGCCCATGCAGACACTTGGAGGGAAATTTGGTTTGTAATCCATGTGGTAATGAAAACAGTAATGGCGGCGCCGGCCACTGGAGACAGGAGACGCCAGGCAGACAAGTGCACATCCAACCACGCGGACACAGCGGAGGCCGCGGCTGACGTAATCCACTCTGACACTCTGCATGCAGAAGCTCAGGGACGGCAGCGGAGGCCGCGGGAGACGCCATGCCAGATGTATTATGGCGTTACTGTGACAGCGTCTCAGAGAGACAGGAGAGGATGCAGGAATGTGAATATTAGGATAACAGATGGGATCCGGTGCTGGAGCGCTGAGCCAGCCTTAGGAGGCATCTGATGGGTAAGAAATGGCGTCCAGATACCCGGATCGTGACAGCACCCCCCCCCCCTTTAGGAGTGGCCCCAGGACACTTCTTTGGCTTTTGAGGAAACTTGGAATGGAATCTCCGGACCAAGGCAGGAGCATGGACATCAGAAGCATTGGTCCATGAACGTTCCTCAGGGCCGTAACCCTTCCAGTCAATAAGATATTGTAGTTGACCGTAACGGTGACGTGAGTCCAGGATCTTAGCCACTTCATACTCAACACCTCGTTGAGTTTGGACTTTCGGAGTTGGAGGAAGTGAGGAATGAAACCGATTTAAGATCAGCGGTTTCAACAGGGAAACATGGAATGTCCTGGGTATTTTTAAGAAGGGAGGCAACTGGAGTCTGTAAGCAACAGGATTGATGACTTGTTCAATCTTGAAAGGACCGATATAGCGAGGTGCAAACTTCATACTGGGAACTCTTAACCTCAAATTCTTCGTGGATAACCATACCCGATCACCCACCTTGAGAGCAGGAACTGCTCGACGCTTCCTATCCGCAAACTTCTTGTACCTGAACGATGCCTTGAGCAGAGCTGATCGTACGCTCTTCCAGATATTGGCAAACTGATGCAAGGTGATATCCACTGCGGGAACAGAAGTTGCTGGAAGCGGTTGGAACTCAGGGACTTTAGGGTGGAATCCAAAGTTAGTGAAGAATGGTGTTGAAGCAGATGAAGAATGATACTGGTTGTTATGACAGAACTCGGCCCAGGGAAGTAATTGAACCCTGTCATCTTGAGAGGAGGACACATAGATGCGGAGGAAGGCCTCCAAGTCCTGATTCACCCTCTCGGTTTGACCATTGGTCTGAGGATGGTAAGCCGTGGAAAACTTTAGCTTGACTTGGAGGACTTGACATAAACTTCGCCAGAATTTGGCTGTGAATTGAACTCCTCGATCTGAGATAATTTCTTCAGGAAGACCGTGGAGTCGGAAGATCTCTTGTATGAATACTTGAGCCAACTTAGAAGCTGACGGAAGACCGGTGAGAGGAATGAAGTGTGCCATCTTGGTGAACCGGTCAACTACCACCCAGATGGTATTGAACTTGTTGCACATGGGTAAATCTGTAATAAAATCCATCGACAAATGGGTCCAAGGTCGACGGGGAACAGATAGTGGAACCAGTTGCCCCGCAGGCGACTGGCGGGATACCTTATGTTGAGCACACTTTGGACAAGATGCAATAAACTCCAAGACGTCCTTTTTCAGAGTTGGCCACCAATAGGACCTAGAGATAAACTCCAGGATTTTTTGGATTCCTGTATGTCCGGCAAAACGGGAAGCATGGGCCCAATGCATGAGCTTCTTCCTTAGCATCGGTTTCACAAAACTTTTTCCTGATGGGGGCGTAGAGTCCATCCCTACCGTGGAGAATGCCAACGGATTTATAATAGGATGCTTGTCTGAAGACTCTGACTCATTTTCTTGCTCCCATGAGCGGGAAAGGGCATCGGCCTTGCGATTCTGAGAGCCCGGACAGAACTGGAGTTTAAAGTCGAACCTGGAAAAGAAAAGTGCCCATCTGGCCTGACGAGGGTTGAGACATTGTGCGCCTTTCAGATATAAAAGGTTCTTGTGGTCTGTAAGTATGGTGATTGAATGAGAAGCTCCCTCCAACAGATACCTCCACTCTTCTAGAGTGAGCTTGATGGCTAGCAACTCCTGGTCGCCAATGGCATAGTTGCGCTCAGCTGGGGAGAACTTCCGGGAGAAGAAACTGCAAGGGTGTAAATGGCCATCTTTAGCCCTCTGAGATAACACCGCTCCTACTCCAACGGAGGAGGCATCCACCTCTAAGATGAAAGGAGAGTCGATGTCAGGCTGTTTCAGAACAGGCGCAGAGATGAACCTTTGTTTTAACAGATGAAATGCTTGCATGGCTTCTTCAGACCACTTGGACGGGTTAGCACCCTTCTTAGTGAAAGCAGTAATAGGCGCCACAATGGTGGAAAAGTCTCGTATAAACTTTCGGTAATAGTTGGCGAACCCTAAGAACCTCTGGACCCCTTTGAGGGTTAAGGGTACCGGCCAATTTTGGATTGCTTGTAGTTTCTCAGGATCCATCTCTAGTCCGGAACCGGACACAATGTACCCTAGAAACGGAATGGACTTGACTTCAAAGACGCATTTCTCTAATTTGCAATAGAGATGATTGACACGGAGACGGGACAGAACCTCTTTAACCCAAAAACGATGTTCCTCTAAATCGTTGGCAAAAATGAGGATATCGTCTAGATAGACCACGACATGACGGTATAGAATGTCTCTGAAGATCTCATTGACAAAATGCTGGAAGACAGCTGGAGCATTGCTCAATCCGAAGGGCATGACGAGGTACTCATAATGTCCGTCACGGGTGTTAAAGGTGGTCTTCCACTCGTCACCCTCACGGATCCGGATGAGATTGTATGCACCTCTCAAGTCCAGCTTTGTAAAGATGGTAGCTCCGCTAACTCTGTCAAAGAGCTCAGTAATCAGGGGTAAAGGATAACGGTTCTTGATGGTAATGTCGTTCAAACCTCTGTAGTCGATGCACGGCCGCAGACCACCATCTTTCTTCTTTACAAAAAAGAAGCCTGCGCCGGCTGGAGAAGAAGAAGGTCGAATGAACCCCTTTGCTAGGTTCTCTTTAATGTATTCCTCCATAGAATGCGTCTCAGGCAGAGACAACGGATAAGTTCGGCCTCGAGGTGGAACCTTCCCTGGAACGAGATCAATCGGGCAGTCCCATTCTCTATGAGGAGGAAGGATATCAGCAGAAGCTTTACTGAACACATCCGTGAAATCTTGATATGGAGGAGGTGGAACATCAGACGACCTGGGGGAGGAAGAACAGACAGGCAATACTTTAAACAAACATGTCTCAGCACAGGAGGAACCCCATGCCAGGATTTGCGTAGTCGTCCAATCAATTGTAGGATTGTGAAGACGGAGCCATGGAAGGCCCAGGACCACAGGATGTGTGGCTCTTGGAATCACTAAAAAAGAAATACGTTCGGAATGAAGAACTCCCACTCTCAGACGAACTGGTAGAGTCCTTAAAGAAATAACTGCATCAAAAATTTTGCTGCCATCCACGGCAGTTAAAGAAATGGACGAAGGAAGTCTCTCGGTGGGTAGGGACCACCGTTTAACATAGGCTTCGGTAATAAAGTTCCCAGCTGCTCCGGAATCAAGGAGGGCAATGACGTTCCGATAACGTTGAGCAACTTGAAGCGAGACTGGGAGATTACAATCTTGAGGAGATGGAGAGGAGATCATTACTCCTAGCCGGCCCTCTCCTTGGCGAGCTAGGATTTGGAGTTTCCCGGACGTTTGGGACAGGCATTAATGGTGGGAGACGGAGCCGCACAATAAAGACAGAGAGACTCGGAGAGACGTCTTCGGCGCTCAGCAGGAGTTAAACGGGAACGACCAATTTGCATGGGCTCATCTTTAGTTGGTGACAGTTGGCGAGGAGGAGGAGCAGAATATTTTGGAGCAGATGATCTTCCACGCTCAGTTGCTCTCTCTCTGAAACGTAAATCAACTTTCGTGCAGAGTGAGATTAGCTCATCTAACTTAGAGGGTAAGTCTCTGGTAGCTAACTCATCTTTAATACGCTCAGATAAGCCATGCCAGAATGCAGCATACAGGGCCTCGTCGTTCCAGACCAGTTCGGATGCCAGGATCTGGAACTGTATCAGATATTGTCCTACAGTAAGTGACCCCTGGCGTAAACGGAGAATCTCGGATGAAGCTGAGGTTACCCGGCCTGGCTCGTCGAAGATGCGCCTGAATGTTGACATGAATGCAGTGTAAGAAGATAGCAGGGTGTCGGACCTCTCCCATAACGGTGATGCCCAATCAAGGGCTGAGCCACTGAGAAGAGAAATAATGTAGGCAATTTTTGTACGGTCACTGGGAAAATTGCCAGGTTGTAGCTCAAACTGAATCTCACACTGGTTGAGAAATCCCCTGCAGAATCTTGGAGATCCGTCAAATTTTGCTGGCGTTGGAAGATGAAGACGTGGAGCAGAAATGGGTAAGGTGGGTGGGGTTATAGCTGGAGTCACTGTGGTTGACGCACCAGACGCGCCTGATCCACGGAGAGTTGTCTGAATCCCATCCAGCCGAGTAGAGAGATCCTGGAGACAGCGGATGATGTGGCCCTGTGCAGCCTCCTGATGTTCTAGTCGGGCTGCCAGTTCTTGCATCGGCCTGGCCGCTTGATCCTGGTCTCCGGCTGGATTCATTAGGTCAGTGCTTACTGTCACAACTGAGGGCCTGAGCTGACGGGAGGCAGCCTCAGTTGTAGGGGCTGAGATGTACCGGAACCTGGGAGGTTGTATCAGACCCCTGGACATGTAAGTAACATGAAGAATAACCGCCCGAAGGCGTGACCACGACAACTTGAATAAAAGTCAATGATGTTTATTTATGACAAACTCCATGCATCACAGTAGCAGTAAAAGAAACATAAAATCAGCAGAGAAATAATACAGTTCCTGGGTACTACAGGGTGGCAGGGACCACAGAGCTCTGGTAGTATGAGACAGTTCTTATTATCTGCGAGTTGGAAAGTCCTTACCAGGCCCGACTGTAGCAATGAAGAAAGCCCAGGATCGTACCAGCTGGTGTTCCAGGGAAAGCTGGACTGCTGTAAATAAAATAGCTGCTGTGGGTTCTGGTTGGAACCAGACAGATGTTGGCACGGAGTGGATACTGGCTGGAACCAGTTAAATAATAAATGAAGCTTGAGAGCGATGCAAAATGAATGAAATGTAGAGCTTGAGAGCGGAGAAATAATAATACCGGTGGAGAGTGGTAAACTGTAGAAAGGACACCGGCCCTTTAAGAGAAGCTGTACTCTGCTGGAAGCTGGGCTGGAAGCAGGTAATGTTGTGGCTGGAAACAGATGAATCCAAAATGGATCGGAGAGTCAGGCTACACCGCAGGTGGAATGCTGGTGCGGGTCTCTATGGTGGAAGTCTTGAGACAGGAGCTGGAACCTGGAAGACAATCACAGGAGAGAGACAAACAGGAACTAGGTTTGACAACCAAAGCACTGACGCCTTCCTTGCTCAGGCACAGTGTATTTATACCTGCAGCAAGGAAGGGATTGGCTAGGCAATTATGCAGATTAACAATACTGACAACAGATTGGAGGAAATGATCAGCTGACAGAATCCAAGATGGCTGCGCCCATGCAGACACTTGGAGGGAAGTTTGGTTTGTAATCCATGTGGTAATGAAAACAGTAATGGCGGCGCCGGCCACTGGAGACAGGAGACGCCAGGCAGACAAGTGCACATCCAACCACGCGGACACAGCGGAGGCCGCGGCTGACGTAATCCACTCTGACACTCTGCATGCAGAAGCTCAGGGACGGCGGCGGAGGCCGCGGGAGACGCCATGCCAGATGTATTATGGCGTTACTGTGACAGCGTCTCAGAGAGACAGGAGAGGATGCAGGAATGTGAACATTAGGATAACAGATGGGATCCGGTGCTGGAGCGCTGAGCCAGCCTTAAGAGGCATCTGATGGGTAAGAAATGGCGTCCAGATACCCGGATCGTGACACAACACTTCACACCATACTGAGTTGCTAGGGTGACACAATACCCTCCTGTCACTGCTGTGATGTAATTTAGAACCATCCTGTGCTGGATCAGTTCCGTTTTGTAAGCTTGCAATTCTCTCCCAGTATACCTGAAGGTGTCATCATACAGCTCGGTGATATTGTCTATCAGGTTCGCTAGCGCGGTAATATACCTAAAATTTATAACTCCTCTGGCGGTACGGGTGATATCTAGCGCGAGCAGGAGTTGAATCCCGGTGGATTCGTGGATCAAATCAGAGGCTGCATGCTCTGTCCTTTCTATAAGGTGTCTCTTTACAATGTGTTCGTAATGGGTGTGAGTGTAAGGAGCTTGAGCATTGCGGTGAACGTCTTTCATTCTATCATGGGTAATGGTCATTACATCCGGTAACACTCTTCCAATGTAACACAATCCCTCTGAGTTTGGGGCAAGCCACTTATACGCCTTCCTCCCACATATGAAATATGCATCATCGGGGAGGACATATGGGACAGAATATGTCATCACCATATTACAAACCTTCCAGGTGAAAAATCCAATCCCTAACTCTCTCATTTGTCTAGTACACGTATCAGGTTGTATGATATGTGCACAGTATCCTGGTGATACTTCTCCAACTCGCATGGGCCTACTTCCTAATGTGTACCTATATTGGAAATATCTCCCACTGTTGGCTATTTGGCGTATAAGCTCTGAGTCAATGGGCATTCTATCGGCTC
>NC_086446.1:375341409-375356409 GCF_028390025.1 Pseudophryne corroboree | reverse complement strand
AAGTGTTTCCCCTGGGTGATTGCTCGCCAACCTCTGAGGCTTGCGTCTGTGGTTAACAGAATCCAATTTTGAATCAGGTGAGAAATCTGGAGCCACCACAGCAGAGAAATCCTGGCTTTTGGCGACAGACTAAGCCTCTGGTGCATGTGGAGATGAGATCCGGACTATTTGTACAACAGGTCCAGCTGGAAGGGTCTGGCATGAAACCTTCCGTACTTGCAGTGCCTCATAAGCGGCTACCATCTTTCCCAGAAGGCGAATGCAGATATGCACCAAAATCTGTGTTGTTTTGAGAACATCCTGCACCATTGAATGGATCACCACTGCCTTCTCCAATGGAAGAAATACCTTCTGTACTTCCGTATCCAGTATCATCCCCAGGAACGAAAGCCTTTGTGTTGGTTCCAGGTGAGATTTCGGTAGGTTCAGAATCCACCCGTGATCCCGGAGAAGCTGAGTTGAGAGGGCAATGCTGTCCAACAACCGCTCCCTGGATGGTGCCTTTATCAGCAGATCGTCCAGGTACGGAATTATGTTCACTCCCTCTTTGCGGAGGAGGAACATCATCTCCGCCATTACCTTGGTGAACACCCTCGGAGCCATGGAGAGGCCAAAAGGCAGAGCCTGGAACTGGAAGTGACAGTCCTGTAAGGCAAACCTGAGATAAGCCTGATGAGGTGGCCAGTTCGGGATATGAAGGTATGCATCCTTGATATCCAGAGACACCAAGAATTTCCCTTCCTCCATACTAGAGATCACCACTCTCAGAAACTCCATCTTGAATTTGAACACCCGTAAATACGGGTTCAACGACTTGAGGCTTAGAATGGGTCTCACCGAACCGTCCACTTTCGGTACCACAAACATGTTGGAATAATACCCTCTGTTTCGTAGCTGAGGTGGAACTATAATAATTACCTGAGTCTGCATCAGTTTTTGAATTGCATCCTGTAAATTTATACTTGCCTCCTGAGAAGCTGGTAAGCCTGACTTGAAGAATCTGTGAGGTGGGAGGTCCTAAATCTCCAGTCTGTATATCTGGGCGATGAGCTCTTTGACTCAGGGATCCTGGCATGATGTCACCCAGACTTGACTGAAATCTTTTAACCGGGCTTTCACCTGCCCGTCTTCCAGGCAGAGAGGTCCACCGTCATGCTGAAGGCTTTGAGGAAGCAGAACTGGAGTTTTGTTCCTGTGAACCTGCAGTTGCTTGTTTTCTGGGTTTACCTCTATTGCCTTTGAAAGCTGTAGTAGAAGAACCCTTGGCTTTATTTTTAAATTTTGCTGTACGAAAGGACTGCAGAGTCGGAGCAGAATAGGCCTTCCTAGCTGGGGGAGCTGCGGAAGGAAGATATGTAGACTTACCCGCCGTAACCTTGATATCCACATATCCAGTTCGTCACCAAACAGGGCCTCGCCTGTGAAAGGTAGGCTTTCCACCCGCTTTCTGGAATCCGCATCCGCCGTCCACTGACGTAGCCATAGGCCCCTGCGTGCAGACACTGACATGGCCGTGTTGTGTGCATTTAGCAAACCGATTTCTTTTATGGCTTCCACCATAAAATTTGCAGAGTCCTGTATATAGGCCCTCATTCCGAGTCGTTCGCTCTGTATTTTTCATCGCATCGCAGTGAAATTCCGCTTAGTACGCATGCGCAATAATCGCACTGCGACTGCGCCAAGTAATTTTACAATGGAGATAGTATTTTTACTCACGGCTTTTTCATCGCTCCGGCGATCGTAATGTGATTGACAGGAAATGGGTTTTACTGGGCGGAAACAGGCCGTTTTATGGGCGTGTGGGAAAAAACGCTACCGTTTCCGGAAAAAACGCAGGAGTGGCCGGGGAAATGGGGGAGTGTCTGGGCGAACGCTTGGTGTGTTTGTGACGTCAAACCAGGAACGACAAGCACTGAACTGATCGCAGATGCCGAGTAAGTCTGAAGCTACTCTGAAACTGCTAAGTAGTTTGTAATCGCAATATTGCGAATACATCGGTCGCAATTTTAAGAAGCTAAGATACACTCCCAGTAGGCGTAGGCTTAGCGTGAGCAACTCTGCTAAATTCGCCTTGCGAGCGATCAACTCGGAATGAGGGCCATAGTGCAGGAGTAAAAGTATCTCACCTCTTGGTAAGGAATCTAACCCCTCAATTAGGTTACCCGACCATTTTTCAATGGCCCTAGTGATCCAAGCACAAGCTATAGTAGGTCTCTGGGCCATCCCCGCAGCTGTGTATACAGACTTGAGAGTGGTCTCAATCTTGCGGTCAGCCGCATCCTTTAAGGAGGCAGTCCCCGGGACCGGTAAAACTATCTTACGGGACAATCTAGACACCGATGCATCAACAATCGGTGGGTTTTCCCATTTTTTCCTATCGTCCTGAGGAAAAGGGAAGGATGTCGGTAACCTTTTAGGGATCTGAAACTTCTTGTCAGGATTAACCCAAATTTCTTCAAATAGGGAATTGAATTCATTAGATGCAGGGAAAGTAGCAGAGGATTTCTTTTTTACATCAAAATAAGATTCCTCCTCATCCTCTGTCGCTTTGTCAGGAATGTGCAGGTCAGGACATCTCTAATAGCTTCTGTCAGGGCCTGTATTCTCTGTGACAAAGCTGCTTCCCCCCTCCTGAGTCCACCTCACCCTCCTCAACGTCTGATACATCATCATCAGTATCAGTCTGCAGGATTTGGGCCAGTGTACGCTTATGTGGACAAATGGCAGGGGTCTGAGATGCCGGAATGGCCACTGAATATCTATTCATCAGGTCATCTACCGACTGTCTTAATGATTGTGTCTCCTTCTCATTTTGGGATAATTTATGGGAAATATTCAAGATCATCCCTTTCAATGAATCTAACCATACAGGTTCAGATCCACTAGCCTGAGAATGTGTACTATCCTGACTGCACTGCAGTGATCCCCCTGAGTGAGAAAAACACTCTGCTGTGCATGAGACACACTCCTTTGACATAGTAAAATGTGAAAGAAGCCACACACACAGGACAATAGGTTAAAAGCACAGTTAACCCACACAGAGCCCCCTAGGGAGACATAGAGTATGATGGAGCCAGCCACACCGCGCTCCTATAACTAATTTCCAAGTTTAGCTGGGTCGCAAACTAAGCACCCTTAATAGGGACTTAGTATACTATTATTGCTCCCCCCCCCCCCCCTTGCTATGATCCCCTGGTACCGCTGAGGTGATCTGGATTCTTTGTGGAGGAGCAGCGCTTTCCTGCCAGCCTTACCAATTTTTTATACTGGCTGAGGTAATATTTCTGCTCTACAGTGGGTTAAAACCCCTGTAAGATGTACTGCCAGTGTGTTTATTAATAGTTATGGCTTCAGCTCGCCCCTCACAGCGGACCACGCAGCACCCTGCATGTTTCTGAAGCCTGGAGCCGCAGCCTGCGTGTCCGCGCTGCGCTCCTACCCTTGTGCCGCCATTACAACCAGCGACCCGCTAACTGCGACGCCGACCACCTGCTCACCACTCTTCTTACTTCTGGCTCTGTTAGGGGAGGCGGCGCGCTGCGGGTCTGTATGCTCGCCGTGCTGGGGCTTGCGAATAGGACCCTCAGGAGCTCAGTGTCCTGTAAGCGGGGAATGGGACCATTAACCCGAAGGAGGTTGCCCCCCCCTAAGTCCCACGAAGCAGGCAGTCTGGTGCCAGCCAGACCTGCCTGAAAACAAAAAATAGAGAATAAATGCAGAAAACTCTTCAGGAGCTTCCTAAACGTGACCGGCTTCTCCGGGCACATTTTCTAAACTGAGTCTGATAGGGGCATAGAGGGAGGAGCCAGTGCACCCTATTGATTTCTTAAAGTGCCCAAGGCTCCTAGTGGACCCGTCTATACCCCATGGTGCTAATGTGGACCCCAGTATCCTCTAGGACGTAGAGAAATAGATAGATATTATATATATATATATATAATCTTAGTAACCAGCCTGCCCAGATTATTAGTGTCCTTTATTTATATGGCGCCACAAGGGTTCCGCAGCACCCACTTACAGAGTACATATGCACATAATCAAAACAGGAAAACAGTGACTTACAGTTGAAGACAATATAGGACAAGAACAGGGTAACTAAGCATAACTACACCAGTAGATGACCCTGAGATAAGTTTCAAGGTGGCCAAAAAACTGCAGGATTTGGGCAGTTGAGGATTTATTAGAAGTACGAAAAGGATAATAAGCACATGAGGGAAGAGGGCCCTACTCGTAAGAGCTTACATTCTAAAGGGGAGGGGCAGATAGACAGGGGTGACACCAGATGGGTTAGACAAAGCATGGGACAGGAGTTTAGGATGAGATTTGGTTGGGTTTGGTAAAGTGGGAGGTGGAGAGCAGGGTCGGTTCCGGGGCTTCTGGCGCCCCGGGCGGCATTAGGGGGCGTGGCTTCATAAGGGGGCGCGGTCAGTTACGCCCCCTGTACTGTTGTAGGATGTGCGGTGCGCGATGACGTCATCGCGCACCGCACAGCAAAGGTCCTCTCCACGAAGGTAAACTAGACGCTAAGCGTCTAGTTCCCTTCGTGGAGAGGACCTTTGCTGTGCGGTGCGCGATGACGTCAACGCGCACCGCACATCATTACAGTGATGGTCCTCTCCAGGAAGGGAAATTAGACGCGTAGCGTCTAGTTTCCCTTCACAACGGACAGCGGGCCGCGGCAGCGGGGGGCACCACAGCAGCAGCGGATCTTGCCATGGTGCGGCGCCCTCCAGATGGCGCCGGCGCCCTCCGGAAGGCGGCGCCCCGGGCAAAAGTCCTGCTTGCCCGTGGCAAGATCCGCTACTGGTGGAGAGTCTGAAGGGGAGAGGTAAAGAGTTCCAGAGAAAAGGAGCAGCACGTGAAAAATCTTGGATATAGGAGTGGGAGGAAGTAATCAGAAGACAGGAGAGTCGGGGGGCATTAGCAGAGTGAAGAGGACGGGTGGGAGAGTAAAGGGAGATAGAGTCAGAGATGTAAATGGGAGAGGAGTGGGCGAGGGCTTTGTAAGTTTGAATTGGATTCTAAAAGGGAAGGGAAGTCAGTGAAGGGCTTGTAGGAGAGGGGAGGTGGACATAGTGTGTTTGGTGAGGAAGATGAGCTGGGCTGCAGCATTGAGGATAGATTGGAGTGGAGAGAGGTAATTGGCAGGGAGGCCAGTTAGGAGGAAATTACAGTAATCCAGTCTGGAAATAATCAGTGAGTGAAGAACGGCAAAACAACATAGCAGTAATGTCAGCGCTGGTAGCTGTGCGCTCCTGAACATAGCAACAATTGAATTGCTCTGTCGGGCACCATCTAGTGACAGCCAGTGTGCAAAACAGTTGAATTCCCCCCATGGAAGTGAGGAGCAGTGTTAGCCTTTAATTAAATAGGATAATAAGCAAAGTTTTTTTAGTTTTTTTTTTTTTATTGCGCACTGATTTACCTCTTTCTGCTTCTGTAAAGCTTGCAACCTCTTGGACAATTGTACAAGTAATAAAATAGGCAGGTATAAATAATACCAAGCCAATGTTTACCAAACAATATGCACTAAATGTCAGAGTTCAGTTCTTTTATTATACACAACATGTTGAACACTGTTTGGCATCCTACAAAATATCAAACCTTTTTTTTTCCTAGTATTTTTTTTTATCACCTAGCAAATAAGGGAAAGTCGGATTCTTGTACTTCAGAGCCTACAGTATATACAGTACTTCCAACATGTTTTCCAACTTCTATACTGTGTATGTATACACAAAGCATGTTTACACAGAGTACACACGCTATAATCCAGTGATTTTATAACCCATCCTCGGAAGCAGTTTGCAGGTCAAGTGTAATGAATACTTAGGATAGAGGCTATGTGAACTAATCACCTATTCAGCCATTTCCCAATTGCCTCATCAGATGTTAAGCCAAAGACACCCATATAATATGTCCTGTTACTGGACCCAAATGCCAGGTATGATATACTGTACAATTATCCTACTCAGGTACACTCTAGTTTGAGACAGCAGGCTTTGGAGGCAACAAAATCTAGGGAACTCATTTCAAATGTTAAATAAAAATATTGCACATAACTCACCTTTTCCTCTTTTAGCAAAACAAATTATAAAGTAATTGTAAATGTCTGCAAATAGTTTAAAAAACTAAAACCTATGGTTACCAGATCTGCCAGGTAAATCCAGACACACAAATATTCATTACACAGCATGGCTGCTCAGGGCTACCATTAGAAATTTGTAGGACCCTGTAGAAATTAAAGGCACCCACCCCATTTTCCACTGCGCACCACCTAGCTCCTCCCCTAGCCTCACCTCATTAAACTATTACTATAACTGTAGTAAATTTCACTTAATAAAGTTTAGTAGCAAAGTACAGAGATTTTTTTTTAATCTAAACTTTTTTTTTATTGAGGCATAGCACAATGCCATACTTTACATTGCATAGCATTTTTAGCAACATGTTGTAACACAATAGCCCTTTTAAAGTAAAGAAAAATGCAGTAGTGCGCCAGTGTATGCCAGAGATGTGATTGGCATCTCAACCCAGCGATCGCCTCTGCCTGATTGACAGGCAGAGGCGTTCGCTGGGCGGGAGGGGGCGGACCGACGGTTGTGCTGCTGTTTTGGGGATGTGGTCCGGGCAACGCAGGCATGCCCGGACCATGCGGGTGACGTCACGCAGTCGCCGTGACCCGGAGAACGACGGGTAGCTCCCTGCCAATGCGCAGGAGCTGCGCAGGTAGGGAGCTACTCTTCAGGTACAAAAGCATCATTGTGCGCGGGTG
This sequence comes from Pseudophryne corroboree, assembly GCF_028390025.1. Classification (NCBI taxonomy): domain Eukaryota; kingdom Metazoa; phylum Chordata; class Amphibia; order Anura; family Myobatrachidae; genus Pseudophryne; species Pseudophryne corroboree. Next base: position 375,349,640 of record NC_086446.1, on the reverse strand, counting down.
GGGGGGCAGTGCCAGACTTGCGGGGCAGATTAGCCCTGTGCTGGGCGTCCCCCCGCTTGTCTGTGAAAGTAATCCTAGATGTGCTAAATTTGGCACATTTACGATCAAGTTTGAATTACCCCCGAGGTGTAAGGTGCACAGGTAGCTATAGCAAAATGAGTGCAGTACTAAATACGTCACCTGTGCTTAAATGTGGATATCCTTAAAACCAGAACTGTTAGGATGCCTTGAGGACCGAGTTTGGGAACCACTGGAATAGGGTATGGTGAGGGGCAGGGAAGAGGCTGCTGCCTAATAGACAACATGCAAGTGGGTGTGTACTAACTAGTACCTCCTCCTCTGGGCATATCTCCAGGAGCAGGCTGCTTCAGGCCAGTATTGCTGCAGCAACTTAGGGGTCAATTTACTAAGGTAAGAGATTTTTTAGAACTGGTGATGTTGCCTATAACAACCAATCAGATTCTATCTATTTTGTTTTAGAATCAGCTAGATAAATGTTAAGTAGAATCTGATTGGTTGCTATGAGCAACATCACCAGTTTTTTAAAAAAAACCTCCCACCTTAGTAAATGTATCCCTTTTGATGCATTGCTGTAATACATGTTTTTTTTTTTTTTTTTTTTGTATTATTAAGCCACAATAAAAAATATAAATATAGATTAATAAGCAGGCAACACAGAGTCAGACCAGTCTGTGGGATATTACAAGACCAAGCATTGTATCTGCTTATCCTTTATTATGAGGTATACTGGTTAAGAAGATCAGGGTGGCAGGGTCCAATGGTTGATTAAGACTGTCTGGGGCTTTAGTCTATACTTATGCCATAAACCCCCTACTCCACATGCAAACCTCTATTACATTGGAAATCTAGCTAAATCTATTGCTATTAATGAGGTAAATGTCACTGATGCAAAACTTTGTTAGCATTTGGAAGTTTATATTTTTAGACTTTATTAGATACACATGCTCATTAATGCGCATAATCTGCTAATGATGTGCTAACAACCCAGTGTATAAAAGCAAGCACAATGGACAAGAGGTTCAGCTGTTGTTCAGGCAAGACATAGGAAGTGGCAAAACATGTAATTTAAGTGATCTGTAGAGTTTACAGAGAGTGTGCAAAACAAAATATCCAGTGAGTGGCAGTTCTGTGGGTGAAAATGTCCTATTAACGAGAGAGTTCAGGAAAGGGGGGGACAAAGTAGGTTGGACTGACAGGAAGGTGACAGAAATGTAAATAACCATACGTCACAACAGTGGTATGCAACACATCAGAACTCACAGCATGAAGTGGATAGGCTACAGTAGCAGAAGACCACACTGGGTTCTGCTCCTGTCAGATAAGAACAGGTGATTGTAGCTTCAGTGGGCAGAGGCTGACCAGAGCTGGACATTTTAAGAGTGGAAAAACATTGCCTGGTATACCAAACCTCAATATTGGTTGTGACCTGCAGATAGTATCCTGTTCAGGCTTTTAAAGGTGGTGTAAAGTACAGGGAATGTTGCTTAAAATCCAGCTTACCTGAGCATTGTTGCTGACCATTCGCATTCCTCTATTGACACAGTCTATCCATCTTCTGATGGCTGCTTCCAGTAGAATGATGCACCATGTCACACAGCACATGTCATTTCAAGCTGCTTCCACAAATATGACAATGAATTCAGTGTACTCCATAGTCACCAAATCTCACTTGATCTTGCTCTTCAGTATGAATATTGGCCCTCATTCCGAGTTGATCGGTCGCAAGGCGAATTTAGCAGAGTTACACACGCTAAGCCTACGCCTACTGGGAGTGTATCTTAGCTTCTTAAAATTGCGACCGATGTATTCGCAATATTGCGATTACAAACTACTTAGCAGTTTCAGAGTAGCTTCAGACTTACTCTGCCTGTGCGATCAGTTCAGTGCTTGTCGTTCCTGGTTTGACGTCACAAACACACCCAGCGTTCGCCCAGACACTCCTCCGTTTCTCCAGCCACTCCTGCGTTTTTTCCGGAAACGGTAGCGTTTTCATCCACACGCCCATAAAACGCCGTGTTTCCGCCCAGTAACACCCATTTCCTGTCAATCACATTACGATCGCCGGAGCGATGAAAAAGCCGTGAGTAAAAATACTATCTTCATTGTTAAATTACTTGGCGCAGTCGCAGTGCGAATATTGCGCATGCGTACTAAGCGGATTTTCATTGCGATGCGATGAAAAATACCGACCGATCAACTCGGAATGAGGGCCATAGACCTGTAAATTGGGCATCACGATCTTCTGCCTTTTTGAGTTTTAAGCAGGAGGTATCAGAAATAGTTCACCTTTGGGATAAAGCATGACAGAATAAGCTATAATAAGCAATAAATTGTTGGAACACTAGATTTGCAGTGTGAATGTGTAGCCAATGTTATCATGTCAACATGGATCAGAGGGGCAGATGTATTCAGCCTGGAGGAGTGATAAAGCAGGGTTAAAGAAGTGATAAGTGGAAGGTGATAACGCACCAGCCAATCATTACAGGTTTGAAAAATGACAGTTAGGAGCTGATTGGCTGGTGCATTATCACCTTCTCCTTATCACTACTTTATCACTGCTTTATCCCTTCCCCAGGCTTAATACATCTGCCCCAGGGTTCCTAAGAAAAGTTTCCAGCACGTTTTTGGATCCATATGGTGAAGAACTCTCACTGTATTGGGGCAAGTGGGGTCCTACCCAGTAGTACAAATGCATACTAATAAAGTGGCTACTTTAATGTGCGAGTGTAATTTGAATGTCTTTGTGTGACTATTATAATAATGATAAAGTGTATAAAAATATGACTCTGAGTCATTCCCCCTCCCCTCCTCCCCATTTCCTACTGCTCCCCTCCTACCAAACATCTGGTGGTAGTCATCAGTTTTCTTTTTCCTTCAGTCTTCCCCCTTCCAGATTCTTCACCTCCTTCATTCTCCCTCCAGTTCTGTCTCTACCCCATCTCACCACCACCACTCAATCCCCCTATCAAGTTCTCTGTTACCCTTCCAGTTGTATCTCACTACCACTCCTTCCCTCCATCCAGTTCTCTATTACCCTTCCAGTTCTATGTCACCACCACTCCTTCCCTCCATCCAGTTCTCTATTACCCTTCCAGTTCTATGTCACCACCACTCCTTCCCTCCATCCAGTTCTCTATTACCCTTCCAGTTCTATCTCACTACCACTCCTTCCCTCCATCCAGTTCTCTATTACCCTTCCAGTTCTATCTCACTACCACTCCTTCCCTCCATCCAGTTCTTTATTACCCTTCCAGTTGTATCTCACCACCACTCCTTCCCTCCATCCAGTTCTCTGTTACCATTCCAGTTCTATCTCACTACCACTCCTTCTCTACATCCAGTTCTCTGTTACCCTTCCAGTTCTATGTCACAACCACTCCTTCCCTCCATCCATCCATCCAGTTCTCTATTACCCTTCCAGTTCTATGTCACCACCACTCCTTCCTTTCATCCAGTTCTGTTACCCTTCCTGTTCTATGTAACCACCACTCCTTCCCTCCATCCATCCATCCATCCAGTTCTCTATTACCCTTCCAGTTCTATGTCACCACCACTCCTTCTCTACATCCAGTTCTCTGTTACCCTTCCAGTTCTATGTCACCACCACTCCTTCCCTCCATCCATCCATCCTGTTCTCTATTTCCCGTTCCAGTTCTATGTCACCACCACTCCTTCCCTCCATCCATCCATCCATCCATCCAGTTCTCTATTACTCTTCCAGTTCTATGTCACCGCCACTCCTTCCCTCCATCCAGTTCTGTTACCCTTCCAGTTCTATGTCCCCACCACTCCTTCCCTCCATCCAGTTCTCTGTTACCCTTCCAGTTCTATGTCTCCACCACTCCTTCCCTCCATCCAGTTCTCTGTTACCCTTCCAGTTCTATGCCTCCACCACTCCTTCCCTCCATCCAGTTCTCTATTACCCTTCCAGTTCTATGTCACCACTACTCCTTCCCTCCATCCAGTTCTGTACCCTTCCAGTTCTATGTCCCCACCACTCCTTCCCTCCATCCAGTTCTCTGTTACCCTTCCAGTTCTATGTTACCACCACTCCTTCCCTCCATCCAATTCTCTATTACCCTTCCAGTTCTCTCACCTCCCTCCAGTCCTCTGTCTGCCAATCTTTAAGACTGCAATTTTCATGGCGGCTCTATAAGTCACTGTCATCCCCTGATTCTGAGTCGGCGAGTGTGACTTTATGACTAACCAATCCCTTTCTCTGCTTTATGCCCCATTAGCCCATTCTTATTATCTGCTGTATACCACATCAAGCTTCTCCCGCAGATCCAGATATGATTAATCAAGTGAGCAGGGAGGCGGAAGTGTGCTTTAGCAAAAAGATTATCTCTTTATTTGATTAAATGTATTGTTTCCACTTATTACTGATATTAAGGGTACTGTATGGCTCTTGCATAATTAAGTCACTTGACTAAGACAAGCTCAGACTGGAGGAGAACATTTAAAAAAAAAAACAGACAATTTTTTTTATTCGGCTTCCTATGTGAAAAATTCTGTGTCTCTATATGAAACCACTATAAGTGACACCCTCGATACTCATAGCATGCCCTTAAGATGAATTATCTCCATGCATCCACTAAGCCACCACCTTATCACTGCCCAGGTATCCCCGATACAGTTTCAAAACATTTCTGAGACTGTGCATCTCCCATGTGTCTTAATCACAACTCTGACTTTGTGCATATGGAATCTGAATGCATGTGAAGAAAAAAAAAATCCATCCACTGCGTCTATCATCACCTCCACTGCGTCTGTCATCACCTCCACTGCGTCTGTCATCACCTCCACTGCATCTATCATCAGCGCTGCATCTGGATCAGGCTCATAGTATCTATGTAAGTTACATTCGGTTGCTAAATGACAACATGGCTAATGTTGTTATTAGCCAAAATTCTTTAGCTACTTCCAAAATGAAATGATAGTTGGATGTCTTCACTGCTACATATGCGTGTTCTGCAGGTATGAATGTGAACCTTTGTAGTGCAGCTATCTTATTTATTTATCTGTCTTATTTATTTTTCTTCCTAAGTAAATACATTGCCAATTCACATGACTTCATTCCAGTCATCTCTAGAATGCTGTTCTATGTAAGCACTACTCCTAAAATCCAATATGATGGAGGTTTAGGGGTCTATGTACTAATCCTTGGAGAGAGCTAAAGTACCAACCAACCAGCTCCTGTCATTTTTCAAACACAGCCTGTAACATGGCAGCCAGGAGCCGATTGGTGGGTACTTTATCTCTCTTCAGAGCTTAGTAAATAGACCTTAGTAAATTCCTTATCAGCTGAGGAGGGCACATTATTGACAGTAGAAGGGTTAAACTCATCCACTTTACCATAAGTGTTTACAGTCAGCATCAGTGAATTGCTGAGCAATTTAGTGTAAACACAAGCTGGTTAAGTGACACCATAACTTGGTATTGGGACAACTCTGATACGGGAGGTGATTGGCCAAAGCTGGGGAGAAGAGGGGGTATAATTACATAAAGGACATGAAGTGTCACCCTGTCTTCTCTGACCCATCTCCTCTGAGAACATTGGACAGGTGAGATAGGTGTGTCTAGTTTCCAGTACTTTCTTTTTTTTTACAGTCTCTTAATTTTAAAATATTTTCTTACCTTTATATTTTGTGCATCCTTTGCTTTCGCTGATTGTCATACTACTCTGCTGTATGTAACTAATAATAAGACCATGTCTCTGGGTGTCCCATTCCAGATATCACAGACAGCTGTGACTATAATGTAATTTGATCAGAGTTTATACTGGGAATGTTGTGAAAATATACAGCAGTGGGCAACATAACACAACAAAATACAATTTAATGTGTCTGAAGAGTCATTTCGGTTGTGGTTATCAAAGCTCTACAAAGTTGGTTTTCATCATGCATCCCCTTCACTTCTACACTTTATTATATTCTTAAACACAAGCCAGGTTGTCTTATATAATGAACTACTAGTAATGTTTTCAAATATAAATACAATTTTTCAGGAATTTATCTGAACAAGAAATGTTTGAGACAGATCTGTAATAATGGGGGAAGTAATTTTTCCTGTGTACAACATTTTTATTTACTTTACTCCTCTGAGTTCAGAGTGGCTGATAGGTGCAAATAGCAGCAAAGCAAATGTAAATACCCGGTTACACATCTCATGTTGACTTATGATATGAGAAGCTTTATGTATGTTACTGTAGCAAAATGCCTTTTCACATAGATGGAATTCCATTATCTATTTAGTGTATATGTGTGGGGAATACATCACTGTCCCTCAGATTTTACAGAATATTTTGACAATCACTTCAAATATGGGCAAAAATACAATATAAAAAACGATATAAAATATGGTTTAGGTGTAAAATATTTACCTGAGAAGCCAAGCAGCTTCCAAACATAGGTGAAATAATGAAGATGAAAGGTAGAAGCTTCTATTTAGACAAATGCAAAGAGACTCAGGAACAAAAAGCATTAATAGGTATAGTAATGGAAAAGAAAACATGAGTGTAATTCAGATTTACCTGAGATATTTTATTAACTAGTATTCTGCTCAGATAAACTGTTTCTTGGAAAATACTAAGTTGTAAAAAAAAAAAGTGAAAGGAAAGATGATGAAAGACGTAAGCATGAAAACATAAGTTGTAGCTTTTGTTCTCTTTCATAGCAGCGCACTATGCAGGCGCCCTGTTTGTCCATATGATGCTTACAGCTTTATTGGTGATGACTGCTGATGTATGTGGGGCCCATTTACCACTCAATACCCTCTAAACCTTATACCCTTGTATACATACAGATAGACTTACTATAAAGTCCATAGACTAAACAGAGGGCACTCACCATCCAATAGACATTTTCTAAATTGTATTCAGACATCAGCATCAGCAAATATATGTTGACGTTTCGACCCTATAGGGTAATTTTCAAGACAGCCACATGAGACATACTCACAGCTTGCAGGTTGTAGGCATACTGACAAAGCCTCCCAGGCTCCCTTATAAAGCATACAACAATTGTTTAACGAGCTTGATTATAATTACCACTTCAACAACATCAGGAATAAAACACTCCATTGCAAAAACATTATAGAATTAGATGTCATTGGGACATGACAATGTGGCTGTCTTGAAAATGACCCTATAGGGTCGAAACATTGACATATATTTGCTGATGTCTGAATAAAATTTAGAAAATATCTATTGGATGGTGAGTGCCCTCTGTTTAGTCTATGGACTTTTCAAACCTGTACTATTTGATAAAGCCTCCAGCATTGCCTTAAAGAGTACCCCTGAGATGACCTACAATTGGATGTGAGTGCGGACACCTATATAGAAATATATATATATATATATATATATATATATATATAAACACATCATACTATGGCATTCAGGACTGGATACTTGGATAAATCACAGACACATAATTATGTACACCCATGAGGTGGGTCCAGTGTTGGTTTTCTTTTTGGGGTGTCGCCCTGATTTCCAGCTTTACTTTCTGTTCAGTTTTATAATCACTTTTCCATTGCAAAAGGTTTAAAGGTTTCCTTCTGTTATCAGTGTTGCTATTCCAAGGCTTTTGGGTGCACAACATTTTTTGTCTTCCCACCTCCATTTCTGTTAGTTGTTTTAGCTCATTGGTTATGGTTATTTCAGTCAGTAATTTCAGGTTATTGAATTATGGTTATTTCTGTCAGTTATTCTGTCAGTTATTACAGTTCATTAAAGTTTTCAACCAAATCCATCCAGTGGAAGGCCCAGAACAGGCTACCCGGGTCAAAGTTCTGCCCAGCATACACCAATGGGAGGTCCGACTGGGACCCCAAGCCATGCTGTGACCTCTAGTTCTAACACATCTATTCTGTTATACTAATATACTGGAAGTCACCTTTTCAGAGGTGACCTCCAGTATATACAACAGATATTAATCAGGAGTTGCTTCTTAACCTATTGCACCTTGATGTTATGACTTGATCTACAATTACAATGCTTTTTGGTTTTACCTTTTTCTTTTATTATTATTATTATTATTATTATTATTATTACAGTATATTTTTTTCTTTAGAAAGCTTTATGTACTAGTTTATAGTATTAGCAAGTATTATAATAATATATAAGATGTTCTCATTATACTATGAAAGTACAGAATCTAAGTTGACAGTGTTGGACAGTTGGCAGCTTTCCATTTGTCGCTGACCAT